>NW_017259342.1:564662-564958 GCF_001594045.1 Atta colombica
TGTACAAATATAAAATCTTAATAAAATTTTAGAATGTCTCTCCTTTTAACATGAAACTCTTTTTCCTGAGGCGTTTATGTGCAGAAAGAAATCTGCAGCGCCCTTTGCAGAACTATTCAAGAATTAATATATATATTATTCGAGCTTCTTTACCATACGTGTTGTACAAATGCGCCTTGTCTGAATCATACTTCATTTTTCTTTTTAGGCTCCTAAACTGCATTAATTTTTTTCATATGCATCTGCATCTCTCAATAATCTTGTTTTATGTATTAAAATGTGAAAATATATATATA
>NW_017259342.1:565060-569049 GCF_001594045.1 Atta colombica
TATATATATATATATATATATCAAAAGGATGTTATAACTATTATATTAATTAATATCGAAATGTATTACAAACTTGACTCAACTGACAAGTTGAATTTCTTGTCTACCATCAGTGAATATCAATAGAAATATATATGTAGAAATATATGAACTCTTATTAAATATATATGAACTCTTATTAAGTATATTAAGTATATTTGACAAAAAATGTTTTTAAAAATATTTTTATTTATATATTATCTACTATTAACAGTCACAAGAATATATATATATACAACAAAGGATTACAATAATACAATCTTTATATTCAAATTTACATTTTACATTTGAAAAAAATTTCTGAGAAAAATAATTAATTGATACTTTTATTTTAAAAAAATGTAAATATGTTTAAAAATATATGACATTATCATAAAGTTTTGTCATAAATAATCATAGCTAAGATAATTCGGCTTGCAATATCGATGTGATAAATCGTAAAAGATTGGTCGGACGTCAAAATTTTATTTTATTACACTCAATCGAGACGAGAGGAGCATAAACGACGTTGTCTGCATCAGGCGCACAATTACTGTCGACATTTTAAGCATCGTCGTGTTGATGATAGCCAAAACGAGCATCCGGACATGGAAGAAAATAAGACGAAGCTATCAAGTTAAAAAAAAAACAAAAAAGAGAATTAAGAGACTGTAGAAGAACACGGTCTTGTTGGACATTGATAATTGGTCCCTAGAATGAAATACAGAGGATAGAAGAATGCATGTTTAATTAAATCGAAAAAAATCAACGCGTATTTTATTATCACTTTTATTTTTTTAAATATACTGCATACATGGAAAGAACGGGTTTGTTGAAATATCTATTAATTTAGCTACAAATATGAAAATAATTTTGTTAAAGTATCAAAATTATGTAGGAGCGCTCAAGTTGGTTACTAGAATATTAAAATTTTTACAATATTGCTCATCGTGCTTAAGTTTCTACATAAATATGTTTATTAAAATTATTTTCAAATCTGTATGTTTTCAGTAAAATCATTCTTTCAGTATATTATTTCGCGTATTAAATGTATTTAGAATCATATCTCATATTTATGTTAATCATATCTCGTATTTGTGTTAATCCATTATATTTTTTTAAATAAAATTAAAAACAGACTTTTATAATTATGTTATAAAACTATCAAATACATCACGTAATAGAAGTGACAGTCTATCATATTATACTTTTCAATAATTATACTTTTCAATTATACTTTTCAATAATTTTCTTTTTTTTTTTATAATCATAATACATAAATTCGATTTCGAATTAATTCGTCTTTATTGTTATTATATTGACTATTAAGCGTTAATATTTACGGATTACATAGCTTATTTTAAATAACATATTAATTTTGTAAATTGCTTATCATTTCTAACATAATCAATTTGACAAATAATCTTTGTCGTGAAGATATCTACTGTTTCCGACACACATAGCTCACACGCTCGTCCGGCGCATCCTCCTTCCGAAAAGATCCACATTCCGACACGTCCATCCCTAAACGTCGACCAATCCGGATAGTATATTCTTCCAGGAACAGCTGCATTGGCGCGAGCTGTGAGCCGAAAAAAAACGATGCCGTGAACCTCATATTGGGAAACAATTTCACGGGTACAAAAAAAAGCGGGAAGAAAAGGTAAAAAAATAAGACAAATTTCGTGTGTCATAACTGACTGAGGGTGCAACGAACTAACCGGGTGGCATGAAACATTCTTTCACTGTCGCTGTGTTAATTATCACTTTTATCCACAAAGCCGGTCGCTCACGAGTTCCGAAGACATTCAGAACAGTCTCGACTGAATCGATCGCAGATCCTACCCGGTTGCTTTGTGCGACTTGGTTGCATTGTGAGACTATCGACGTGCCTCCCTCTCCTTTTCCTTCTCCCTTCATCTCTTTTCATCTCCTTTCCTGCCTCTTGTACTAACCCCCTGGCGCTGCTCCTGGTCCCACTGTGCACCAGAATGCCTCCGACCTCACCAAACTAGACGCCGGACTGGTTTTTGCCCAATTTAGATCCCCCATTGTTCGGTCCGCGCTGGAACGAAAATAAAGGAACCACTAACCGCGTCCTATTCGCGTACGTTGCATAGGAAAACACCGGCAGTGCCAATGAGCACACTCGGCCTCGTGTTAAATCGGTGTATATGTTGGCGAGATAGGTGCAAGGTCACACCAGAAGTGAGTGCGGGCGGATAATCCAGATGGTTTTTTTTTACTTCACGAAATGAATTTTCTGCTCTATGCTACGTACAGTATATACGGATGTATTTTTTATCGCACCTCAACTCAATGTGCTCACTGATATTCTACCTGGCTCTCCATTTTTCGTGAGATATA
The DNA here is from genome assembly GCF_001594045.1 of Atta colombica. Lineage (NCBI taxonomy): Eukaryota > Metazoa > Arthropoda > Insecta > Hymenoptera > Formicidae > Atta > Atta colombica. The sequence goes on from NW_017259342.1 coordinate 567,446, forward strand.
CTTGGCTAAGTTTTATATTTTTTAGTGATATTTTGTGAATAACACCATGTTTTAGTTAGAAACGTACGATTTTCAAAATTGTGCATCGTAATTACGATCTTTCTTAAAAGTCGCAGTAATTGCGATATATTATCGTGATTTTTATATGTATATATTACACATTTGTAAATTTCAACTGTTCATTTTTGTTATATTAAAAATCTTTGATAAGTTCAATGACAGCTAAATAATAAAAAATAATTGTTAGAACGCAACAAACATAAAAGCATTTTTTTAAATATAATAACATTAAAAAATACCTATTAAAATGGGTTTGGAATATATTTTCAAAGAAAAAAATCTCTGTCGAAATAAAAAATTATATCAGCTCTTTTTTATTGTGCGTTAGTTTAATTGTTTGTAGCAAATATTAATCTCACGATTTTAAATTGTATTGCGATTTTGTGATTAAAAGCCAGATACATATCACACTACGATTCAAGAAATGAAAATCGCGGCGATGTATCGCAAAATCGCATATCTCAAGTTTAATTGCTTCAATCTTACAAATAATCCGCAAGAATTTACTTGCAACATGAAACAAAGATGCTAAAGCATTATTTCAGCAAATCAATAAGAAGCTGAAGTGCATATCGATGCGTTCCCAGGACTACGTACAGTTAGTTCATTGTGCTGTCTCTGTCCCTCTCGAAATATTACGCCGAAATGCGATGAAAGAAGCTCTATGAACAACCAGGTGTAGATGGCCTCCAGGTGTTTTTTACTGCAACATCGAGACAGCCTTACAGCATTATCTTCTTGATTATTTTTATTTGAAAGCGTCTTGATAATATTTTTACATTTAATCATTGCGGAAACTATTTCTTCGGCTATTTAGTTAATTGTAATAAATAAAATATTTGAAAATGATTTGTATCGCGATACAAAAATCATATACTTTTTTACAATTCTTTTCTATATTAGAATATACTAAGATTAATAATTATTTCTTCAATTTTCAATTGTCGATTAAATGAAAACGATAGACTCGAAGATTAAATAGAAAATTAATTCCATTCAAAAACAAAATACACATTAAATCCACATTCCCACTGTGTGCATTCTCAGAAACGATCTACAAGTAAAATGTGTTCTCCTTCTAAGTAGCTTGAATAATTTAATGAGAACCTATTGCAGTAAAAAAAATAGTTACTTTGTCGGTACACCGGGTCCTCATTATACGGCACATAACGGAACTCAATCCCTCTCTCTACAGTCACCAGGTATTTTCTACGTGGAATGTGTTTCGTATAGCATCATCCACTGCTACGAAGATTAAAGAATTCACTATCTAATTCTCTTTGCTTTAATTATCCTACGAGACGTAACATTTTCAATAATGGCAACCTTCTCATTGTGCTACTTGAAACAATAATAAAACTAAAAGAATCACGCAAAAATGAGCATTTTTTAAATTAATTATATTAATTTAAAGTTTTATGTAAGAACATAGAAGATTACTTCTAAAATAATTTTTTACATTCAGCCGAATCTGTCATCGAAATATTTTCATTAGATTTTTTTTGAGATTTACATACATATTTCAAATATATATATATATATAT
>NW_017259342.1:569149-575892 GCF_001594045.1 Atta colombica
ATTTCACATGTTAGAATCCAATAATCGCTTAGCACGTCTTCGTCCTAATACTGATAACATCTGTCATTTATCACTAAATTTTACTAGTAAAACCGTTCGCCTTGCTCATCACATGTTGCATTCACATTTGAAAAAAAACGCTATATCTTAAAAATTCAACATGATAAAATTTTTTTGGTGATTAGAACGCCCCAAAATAAAACTTTAAAAAAGTTTCTTTTTCTTATACACAAAAATTATTCAAAATTTATAAACTGTTATTTGCAAATATAATATCTTTGATTGAATTGATTGCTAATAAGAAAAATCATAATAATGATAATTCATAAAGACAAGTAACGACAAAGAAATATCTTCTACTCGCTCTTATTTGGATTTTAATTGATTGTCAATCGCCTTTCCGATTTGTAGCCACAAGACAGTATGAAGTACAGTAGCTTGTTGGGCGACAATAATGATCATTGATTCATACGTCATCTGGTTGCAGTATGCGTCACTGCATTACTACACTTATAGAAACGGGCGGCGTTAGATGCATCACTGGTTCGTCACGCGGGATAATTCCGCGCAAGCTGCTCGAATAACCGAATGACGAGTATGAAAAATCTCCTAATCATTAATGGATGGAGTGTTAGTCATTCAAAGATACAACAGTAATTTTCTTGACCATTTATAGTATGTTTTTATAATTGCGAACTAAAAAACTTGAAGAACCGAATTACACTATTAAATTCACAATATTAATTAAATTATGTCCAATTTGAATTATTTTTAATCATTCTTATATAGATCGTCACTGCTCTTATTTAACTAAAACAATAGAGTTATACAAGAAATATTAAATTTGATTAAATTTTATTTATTATTTACTAAGTGTATACGTTAGTATGTGTGCTGTTTATTTTGAAATTAAGCAACTCAATTACATAAATAGATTGATTAGAAGTTGTATCTTTAATCACGTGTATTAAAATTATGCTATTTTTAATATTTCTATACATTTCTGCAAAATTATGTTTAAATATTTTACGTTAAAAAATAAAGTATTGTTATTAATAATGTCTTCAATTATAGTAGTTAATAAAACGAACGAAAGAAAAAAATATTTAAGTCAGACTATCGACGAGAAATCAAATGTACATTTAGGTCAATCAATAACACGACGCATATCGGATTCTTTAACCCTATACCTTCGACGCAGAACGCTTTGCCCTTACCACTACGAATTCTGATCACGTATAGAGAGTACAACGACATACTTTCTTACGCCGGAAATTCGAACACAAGCTGAAGCTAAAAGAAATACAGGCCCAATTAAATGTTGAACCTATATCTTGCGCGTTTTGTTAGTGATTCTTTCACAGCCGTATCATAAAATGTATACTTTAGTATAAAAAAAGCAATCAAAGTGTTGCGGAATTCCAAGCTGAAGAAACGCTCTATCATAAATTTCGAAAATTAGCGAAGGTCCTCTTTTAATCTGCCGACATATTGGACTCGTTAACGAATAATAACGTCTGCTATTCTAGAACGGATTGCAAGAAAAATGCTGCATTTGATAAAGAAATGTTTTAAAAAACGCAATAATTATACAAGCTCGATTAAAAATAATAACTTAGTTTAGCAATCGGGTATTCTTCGTCGATTCATTTATTCAAACAAATTGTTTATCGATAAAACAAAAAAAGAATAAAAAAAATATTGCATGCACATTGAATTAAAATACCACGATACAACAAAAAAAAAAAGAAGATATCGATTTAAGTATTATGATTCAAATAAAAAAAAAAAGAAGATATCCACCGATTCTATCATTATGTTCGCGATTAAGTTTTAACACTCCAACATTTTATTTTCTCTATATTCTCGTTATTTTATTACTTAACTCGATAACCCAGTCAACACCAATTAAAAGTAACATAATATTAACGTTATAATTTCCCACTGAACAATGTAACTGTTGTATAACACCATGTATTATATTACATTCACATATTGTTGAATGTGAATTTATAGCATTGATATTATGTTACTCTTACAATCGTGTCTACTAGAAAAATTCTGTTTCCAACGTTTTTGACACAGTACAATCACGTTTAAACGTATGACTCGACACAAAAGATAGGTACAGCCCTGACCTTAAATCGAGCCCTGCAAAGGGCCCGGCGATCGTCGGCCCCACTCCTGGGCCCAGACCCGTGCTGGAGCCTCTCTGCCCATTCCATTCCAGAGTCGTAGCCGTCTCTCGCGTGCATCGCCCGCCGGAGGAAGCATTCCATTCATGTCTCGGAGCGCGCAACACGCTCGTCGCAGCGCCGCGTGAGAAAGAGAAGGCCACGAAAGAGGGCCCCGCCGCGAGGAGAAGCGCAGGGTCCTCACTACCTGGCGCCGCCTTCAGCGACGACGACGACGGGCCGTGATGACGGCCGTGATGACGATCGACGGGTTCGCCAGGAACGTCTGCCACCCGCCCTGTAGATTCTTCCAACGCCAAACACGTGGTCCTACGTTATTGTCTCGCCGCCGCGCCGAGCGCATCCGGGGAATCCGGGGATGCAGTAAAGCTGCACTGGTGCGTTCTTTTGTTTACCTTGCTCCTTTTTTTTACATCGCTTTCTCGTCCTATGTACATCTCGCAAAATGTTATGTACCGTCGATCGCAGAGGAAATTCGTCAAACGTGATCGATCTTGATAAAAATGATATAAGAGTATTTTTTTTATATTGAATCTCAAAAGTTCCGTGCAAACATGAATCGCGGAGGTGTGAAGATAATACGCGTATTATCTCGCTTTTATTTCGAGATAGAATTGGGTGTCTGTAAATATAGCGGCTTGATTAAGAGGTTTATCACTAGTGTTTGTGCTACTGATAAAGACGAGTGGTTAGAATGGTAAAACATTTAGCGAGATGTCTGCCTTGTTGCGCCGGCGCCGACTAGAATGCTATGGGAATCTCGTGTTCCCTATTTTCGAGTGGATAATATCTCATTTCGCAGCAGAATTACAAATTTCATAATTCTTCACCGGCAATGGTGAAGTAAATTCTAACTTTTCTGTTAACGGTTGAGAAACAGCAAATTTTTTATTATTCTTGATTATATAAAAATTTGAAAAACTTTAATATACCTGTTAAAGTTCAACGAATGTCTACCATCTTAGAAGTTGTATTTTAACTTATTTTCTTTAGATTTAAATTTATTTATAAAAATTCATATAATAAATATCGATGATGTCTTTAAAGACTTTATTTACCGGTAGAGGCTTAAACTTTATTCGTATAGCCTTGGCGGAGTGTAATTATGTAATGCAATAAGCAAAACAATAATCTTATTATTTTTTCATGTCAAAATCGTACATCAATACTGTCGCGTCGATAAAACCGTAATCGTAATATGACTCAGTCTGTGAATTATCTTTCGAATACCAAGCTACATATTCTGATTCCTATCATATCTGCTTTCTGCTTATTTAAAATCATTCACTGGTACTGGATCGCAGAGAACGGCGCTATTGTAAATAATCTTTATTTAGCAAAGCGGTCTGCGAAGGGTCGTAACCGACCGTCATCCCGACTCTTTTCGTCTTCAAAGCGCATAACCGCCGCGCATCCTCCGCATGCTAACGCGGCTGTTGAACTCCCCGGTCCCTCTTACACACACACACACACACACACACACACACGCGCGCGCGCGTATGTGTGTATGTGTGTGTGTGTGTGTGTGTATATATATATATATATATATGTACGTATACATATTTATTTAAAAGAAATAATTATTTTTATATATATATATATATAATTATTGCTTTTAAATATATATATAAAATTATCGCTTTTAAATGGTTCGACGCAACAGCCCATATATCACTAATGTATTTACATACATTCCGGTAAAAGATATTCCATTCCGGAAAATCTTACGAGAGAAACATTTCAGTGCATCCTCCGTATACTGTACATCAGAATTTCTCTCGATAGATTCCTTTCCTTTGATAGGACTCTCCTGAAAGCGACGAGATCTGGCGCGACACAACGACAGATCTCCGATTTTTTACAACGACGCGGATGTTGAAATAACGAGCGAGAGATTTTGATTGTTCGCGCGGTCGTCGAAACCGCCGCACTTCCTTTGCTTCCCGCCGTGGGTGATAGTGTCAGGCGCAGGATGACGAATGTGTAATGTCGCGTCGCTAATTTTCCCGGGAATATGCATGCGACTCCGGCCAGCATGACGATACCGAAGTCCCGTCTTGTGGTTATGGCGAACTGACAGTTTCTGATGGTTTAACGTGCCGTTAATGTCGCGATGGAATATAAAAACTGTTATGAACGAGCGACTCTCACTTACTCCCACGTGGCAGGTTGAAAAGTAACATTTCGAAATGAAATATTATAGTCTCGACCATCTAGACCAAATTTTATTTAGACAACCCATAATCGCGCAGTGCACTTCATAATGTATGGCTTCAACTAATATAAGATCTATCTCGCAAATTATTTACTATAAATTATTCATTATACTTATAAGCCATAACTCGGAAAACAATAGTACATTAGACAATACTTTTAAAAATTACGATACTTTACAATCACTGGCAAACGTAAAGCGTTTCACGTTACCTGTACATGTACTTGTCTATAGACTAAATGCTAATATTTGCATGTACTCGGCAGAATTTTTACCATCATTCGCGGAACAACAAGAATTACGAGATATTCATGATTCTAGAATGAATAAACATACATACATAAATCCCTGCGATAGTAATCGTTCTCTGTATTTATCGATAATCGGCGTCGCATTACGATGGGAAAGTACTCTATTTTCTGAATGGAATTTGCGAAAAAAATCAAGTTATTAATTGTCAGAAAGTTACTGACTTAATAACTAACAATAAAGACTCCCAAAGTTTGAAAACCAATAATAAAAACATATTAGAAGGCATTAGAAGTCAATGCAGAAAACAATGCATAACGTCTACTTGTTTTTATTATTATATAATAACGTTGCTTAGATGAGATCATTCAAAATGTAGATTAATAGATTTTTTCTGTCTTTTATCGCATAGATGTACGTTCATTCGCAGATCTTCATTAATTAATTATTGCAAGAATCACGAAATGATACAGAATGTTTTTTATTCAATTCAATCCAGTAGTGTTATACTTATTATCAGACACCCTATATATCCTGAGATATTGCATACATATTTCTTAATATTAATTTCATTTTCACCAAAATATATTGCACCCTTCAATTATTAATATCAGGATTGGTTAAGTTGACTTTTGTTTTTAACTAAGTTAAAGTTAACAGTCTTGAAAATTTAACTTAATTAAAATACAAGTTAATCCGTAATAAAATTAATTGAATTAAAAGTTAAGTTAATAAAAAAAGTAATTAAAAAGTTAAAAATTAAATTTTCGAACATACAATAAAAAGAAAAAGCTTGATTATTTTACATAATTTTTTGTATTTTTCCTTTCTCACAGCTTATTTATTAAAGAATCTAGTTATTTTTGTTCACAAATAATGATGATACAACATAAAATTACTAAATTATATAGTCTCTCGCATTGTATCTAAGGACTGACTTCAAAAAAATCAAATTAAAAATTAATAGTTATTGATAAAATGTAAACTAAACTAAGTTGAAAAATTAAGAGTCTAAAATGTAACTAAGTTAAGTTAAAATTAATTTTAACTTTTTAACTTTTTAACTTAACACTATCCTGATTAATATATATATATATATATATATATATATATATATATATATATAATTTTCGAATTTTCATGATAAAAGAAATAATACTGAGAACAATAGACGTTTGACAAATGGTTCGTTTTCCAGAACGTTTGTAATCTGCATTTCCGCGATCGTAAAACTGCATTTTCCCAGAAGAGAATCCGACATCATTCAATACGCTTGGATACCGTCCAAGAATCGCCCCCAACTAATGCTTTAAACTTCAACCGAGTGACGTGTTACTCCGGGATAGCTCATTGAGCGTCATGAATCACATTCCTTTACCGTAGACAGGTACTACTACACATCGAAACATCATGCGTTTCCACGTATCTCTGAGAAATTGTAATCTTCCTCCGTTCATATAAATCCATCGCGTATCGCGCGATCATTCAGTAACTCGAACGAGCCACCGTATACATCAGCTCCGGCGCGGGTGCGCGTCTCGTCCTTCCGAAACACGATTCATGAGACCCTGGGTCTTCGAAACAGCGGCGTGCCTCCCTTTCTCTCCCAGCCAGCGCTTCCCAAACTAGGGTTCCGCGGGATGACGAAAAATTACACGTTCTCCGCCGCTTGTAAAGCCTATTTAAACGACGCGCCGCTTTAGGGATCACTTACTGCGGCCATAAATATGTAAGTATATACGGGCGAATATCGACTCTGTTTGCTCTTCAGTATTATGAGTTTGTTTTCTCTTTCTCTCACTCTTTTTAGTCAGTTTTTTTACTTGTTTTGATTAAAACATAATGTAAGAAGAATGCAGTATTAATAGAAGAATATATTTAAAAAACAGATATTTTTCTAAAATTTATTAATATTAAATAAGTTTCAAACATAAGATTTATAAATGAACTTCTTTTGTAAATGTGAAATTTATTTACTTAATATTAATAATTTTTGGAAAATATTATTTTTTAAAAATAAAACGAAAGAGAATTTATTAATTTCTTCTGATGTAAATATTTTTACACATAAATTCTGGTAGATA
>NW_017259342.1:575992-579535 GCF_001594045.1 Atta colombica
ATATATAATTTTGTTGCTTATATAATTTATGTATATATATTTATATCTACTTCATATAATACGTACAACATATGTAGTGACATTAGTTTGGCATAAATTAAATAGACTATGGATCGATCATGCGCAGGCTTCAATCAGTTTTCTACGCGTCAGTGTGTATTTGCAAAATTACTATCGACATAACGAATACATAACAATAATTATAAATTACCGATTAGATTTGATGCCTATAATTAACCGCGAAAGATTGAAAATATCGTCTCTATCGATCATACGAGTCCGCATTCGCTCGCGAAAGGCGTATATCTATAAATAGCATCATGTGTCAACACAATTCTCCTCGTGTAATTCAAGGGTACAGAAATCTGCAACATTTAAATACACTTATCCTGATATTAAATTACGCTCTTCGAGTAATTTAGACTCGAGATATATGTATACCAAACAGGACTCTATATTTTGGAGGACTTTCTAATTAATAATAAACTTTGTAAAAACTTAATATCTCAACAGTACAAAATATGACAGTCTGTACAATTAACGAAGAGTATAGCACTTACGGAATGTTTTATTCAACTTGATTAGGACTAACAATAATCTTAGGATCAAGGTAGGATACCAACATAAAATCGTATCCATTCAAAGTGCAAGTAAATTTAAAGTTTCAAAGTTTCAAGTTATCTTCGCAGTTATCCCCTCTTTCCTTCCCTTGTTTTTTGGAACAACGGAGTGCGTTTATTCTTCGGTAATCCGATCGTGGCTTGAGCTGGGAAATCGGACGGCAGCTGTAGAGAGAGAGAGAGAGAGAGAGAGAGAGAGAGAGAGAGAGAGAGAAAGAGAAAGAGAAAGAAAGAGAGAGGTCACGGTAGTGCATAGAGAACGCAGCCACGAACAATCCCTTCGGAAACCGGCCAACTCGCTCGAGGGCCCGCCGTCAACTGATCGGATCCGTTGAGACCAGCGTGGCGAGACTCGGTTGTTCTACAGCCTGACCCACAAGCACGGCCTGTGTCGGATCTCATGCCGCCTCAACGCCGGATACAGCCTGACGATTCGTCGGCCGCGCGGCGACCGTGGTTGTGAGTGGCGAACGGACTGATGTGTGCGTGACGTGTCGTCGCCTCCTGTGTGCAGCTCATAACCCCGTTGTGTCTCGCGCGAGTGCTTACGAGTGAGTGCGTACGCTGGGGCATTCGTTAATACCGTTTCCGGCGTGCGCCTGGGTCGTGCATATACAGTTTCGGTTGTGTTGTCTGTCTCTATTGTATCTCTCGCGCGCGGCGTCCATCTATCCGTCCGTCTGACTCTTGCCGTTCTCTATCTTCTGCGTGCGCTCGTCGTTATCTTCATCATCATCATCTTCATCTTCATCCTCTTCTTCTTCTTCTTCGTCTTCTGTGAAGTATAGACGCAGCGTCACGGGTTTCCGCTGTTTCGCTCCTCTCACAGGAGGTCAGCACCTCAGCATTGGTAGGTAGGTAAGTGCGGAATGCGGGACTTTGGGGTTGTTGAAAGATGCCGAACTTTCAAGAAGAAAAGAGGAGTAAGAAAAAAAGAAAGACAGGTCGTGCTTCTCATTACCTCTCGAAAGGAGAGCTCACGGTGAAATATGAGCGGCCGGTTTCGGTAGTTTTCTTCTCTTTGCGTTGGCGGCCAACGCGGGGGATCCCACAGTGTACCTATCTTGCGTGTGAAACCACCGGTACCGAAATTCGCGCAACGATTGGACGAGCTGGTTCGTGGCGAATGTTCGCCAATCGCTTCTCCGTAAGACTCCAATGAAAAATCGCGCGTAAGAGTTACAGAGATTTAAATGGACTCTTGTTGATCTCGCTGATGAACAGAAATTCAACAACATCAAAAACGATCGATTGTTCGTAGACTCTTATCTAATAAGGTGATCACGATTTGAAATCATGTTGGTTAATAAGAACTTCAATGCATGGATGTAGTCCGACAGATTTCCTGCAGTGAGGAAGAATGTGATCTGTAAATGAAAGTATTTGTTTCGAAATGATTTGTTTGTAAATTACGATACGAAAATAAGATTTCTTTTGAATTGTGAATTATAATTTTAGCTTTGATATCTAATTTCCAGTAAATATCAATTAACAGTAATAACATCAATGTTATAAATAACAGTTACATCGTTAAATTAGATGTAAAATTATAACATTGATGTTATATTACTTTTAGTTAGTTTCTTTATTGATTTAGCTTTATAAATTTTCTTTTGTATTTCTCAAAATATAAACAACTTGTATTCTCGGCGTTAAATATCATTGAATGCATTTTATCATGAGTTTTCATATTTTATTTTGCCGTATGTCATTTAATAAATGCGCAGAATTTTCAAAAGACCTAAGGATCGAATCTATATTCAAAGTCTAAAGAATAATTTCCACTTCTCTCTTTCCTCACACAAAGCGCATACGGTCTTCATTTATCACCGTGTTTCATAATATTCATCGTGAGAAATGCATTTCGATGGGATTACGGATAGCATATCTGTGAAACGCAGGACGAGTGTGTGAAATATTTCAACGTGTGTGAAGATAAGACAAGAAGCGACAGCTCGGCAACGGGGTTGGTTTGCCCTACTCCCGCCGCCATTGTGCGTCCCTCTTGTTTACGAATGGTGTGCGTAGAGAAACCATGTGACCGTAAACACGGAATCCTCGGCTATGTTCAGATTCCCATCTGAGTGTCACTCAGGTATCGTTTTATCCTTGTGATTTACCGAATGTTAAATCGAATTTTAAGGATAAACTTGGGATACTCGGAAAATCTGAACCCTTAGAGAAGTTAGATATTTCATCATGTAGATAAATTTTCGAAAAGTTGTGCATTTTTATTATTCAAAAGGTGATTTAAAAAAAGCAATACATTAAAAAAATTAATATATTAATTAATGTGAATGAAAAAGCGATAAATTAATTTTAATAAATTAAAGAATTGTCCGCTCATTCAAAATTCGACGATTTATTTTCTTCACATTTTAACACATTATTACGCGCATTTTACTCGACAATCGCAAAACGCGTTTAGCGTAGAAGATAATTCTGTTAGTTAGCTCATTCCAACTCTAAATGAATAATTTATACTGAGTAGTATTCCGAGAACATCACAACGTATCGCATTTTATGCTCATTCAAATCTACACATTCTGACACATAAGTGCAACACTTGCAGTTTTATATCTAAGAAATATGATGATTCTTCCATGATAAGGCGTCACTGAACTTACACATTTGTAGATAACCTGTATATTTATATGAACTTTATACATCAGTCAATAATTATAAAATTTGATATATAAAATTATTCGTAACCATTAATTGTCATCTACAAATCTTTCATTTATAAAAATTCTAGTAAACATTGAATAGCTTAGAATAAAAATAACTATTTATTTTGAAAGTAATAGCTATAGCTCAATTTTTGGAAATTATGAATTTTAAGAAAATAATAAAATTAAATTATTCGTTATTAATTAAATTTTACGTAAAATATTCAAATATTTATATGTATAATTTAAAAGTT
>NW_017259342.1:579635-586609 GCF_001594045.1 Atta colombica
TTAAAAATATATATATTAATTTTAAAATCATTGAACGATTTAACGAAAATTATTTTCTAGAACGGATATTTTTATGAAAGGTGGATCACATTCAGCTTCCTGAATACCGTCGAAGCGATATACGACACTGAATATGCATACTCTCTTTACCCTCGATTTTTCGTTCTAGAAATAGAAATGAATGAGAGTGTCGAGCAAGTGTTTGTTGTGTGAAAGTACTTGAATACATAGTAGTGTCAATTCTGCGGATAATCTAGAAGCAGCGACGCCCTGTTTACTCGATTCGGTAGTCTAGCGTAGCAAACGAGGCCTCAGAATACCGTCAAAGATGTATTTTCAGCGTTCTTAATTGAATAGGACGACGCGGCACTCATAAATTATTCGAGTTTCTAATTAGACCGTCACAGCGTTCTTCCGCGATGAAGTTTTCCCCGCACGAAGAACGGCATTTTTTGTCGACAATTTTATTGAGAGAAAGAATACTGATTATTCAAACTTAAACAACATTCCATTTGGTTTCCCAATATAATAATCATAATATACGTGTAACAATGTAATAATCTCTTTTTTTTATGAGACTTTTTGATATTTCCAATTGATAATTATTTACAACATGTTATTTTTCATCGAGAAGATCGCTCCCTTTATACTTAAAAATGATACAATTACAAAAAAAATGATTTGTTAATTATTACATAAATGAGTAATTAAGTAAACATTAATCGATCAATTACTAAAAGTGAACTTAATTTTGTAAAAAAAAAAAAAATAAATTGTTACAATTCAAAAAGAATGATTTAAAAAGAAATTGTCAAAATTGTCGCAACAAAAAAGGTGATGATTTTAATTTTTAAAAAGAATTTTGAATAAAAGAATAAAAATAATATTTGATTATGTTAAGAATTTTTTTCTTTTTTTTGGACAATTTGAATAGTCAGTAATTTTCTCTCTGGTTGAAAAATAGTCTTTTCTTTTTTTTTGGAAAACTTAATTTTTCGGTTGTGTTACTTCTGAAGAGAGTGATATACTTATCGCATTTCAACATGATGAATAACATTTTCAATTTAAAAAGTATAATAATTTTTTTTAATACACAAAAATGCATAACTCTGTGGCTCGAACTTCACGAATTTATTTGAATATTTAGTTTACATTTGTGATCATTTTTCTAATTGTAAGATTTAATTAAATCTTGCAATTTTTTATAATCAAAATTTTACATTTATAGCAATTCTGTGATATATGAAAGATTAATCTTATGTACATTTTTATCTTTATTCTCGAAGTTGTAGCGCGGATGCCCGGATTGAGATAAGCTAATCGACGACTTGCATTTAGAGTGATTGACCTCTTTTGTATATCCTAAAGTTAATAGATGCGATCTCTTTAGAGAACTTTAAGAAGAGACATACATTATTTTAATAAAACGCAATATTATTATTTTCTGTTTCGAGTTAGTATTATTGCATCTATTCGGTCATGATGAATTAATGAGTGTAAACACAATGTAATTTTAATCATATGTAGCTGTTCATTCGTCCAATGATCTACGCGCATTAATGCTCGACTTGCAAACAATAATCGTAAATGTACCTTCAATTATGTTGCAATTGAGGTGACGCATGATTTACGCGTTATTATGCTAGTTACGCCACGCGTTACACAGTGCGTAAACAATCGTGACACGTGTAACTTTACGGAAACCACGGGGCAATAATTTTATTAAAATATATCGTGCGATATAAAATGTTAATGATTTTGTCGAGAAAAATCTAATGAATTAAATTCTAAATAATAAGAAATGATTTTCCTTTGAGGTAACCTAATGTATAATAATTTAGAAAGAGCATTATCAGTGTTTACTTTTTTTTTCGAAATATGCAAAAATTGAGAGATTGAAGAAGTTTAAGCGACACTTTTTTAATATCCTTGTTTATCCTTCCTCTTTTTTTTAATTATGCTTTTATATTATTTTCTTTCTTTTAATATTTATCTCAAAATATTTAAATGTTAATGTTTTATTTCGAAATTTAAAATGCTGACATGTAACGTGATATATAAATTGAAATATTGTCTGCTTTCGCATTTTTTTTCAATTTTGGATGTATTTATACGGAAATTGCTGAGTCCACGCGTATGTATCATATAGTGTACTTCGTCGAGTAATATGATAAGAAGATTGAGTAACTCGACATTCCGACGTTCGAAAGTTCTTATGTTATCTAATTTGTCAGCGGAAGTTGTGTTTTTCCAACAATAAGACGAGCATTGCGTGATTTCACATCTCGTAGCCTCGAGTCTATATGTCAGTGCGTCTCGGTTTAGACGGTTAAGTCAAGATTCAGTTAAACATCTTTTTGTACTCCATTGGACATCCTCTTTCGCTTACGGTTGTTTATCTAGCACGAAGACTTCTCGAGTTATCAGTTTTCCCGCGTTCCAACCGCTTATCTACTACGTCAACTTTGTTGGGCTATTTTCGTCCTTTTTACGTGACACTTGATGTAACAATACACACACACACACACGCACACACACAGAGAGAGAGAGAGAGAGAGAGAGAGAGAGAGAGAGAGAGAGAAAGAGAGAAAGAGAGAAAGAGAGGAATATTGTATTTTATCAAGGGACGCATGAGAACAGAAAAGTATTTAAAGACAATAAAAAAGGAAGACCTCTCGAAAAGAAGGAAAGATGTTTATTATTCAACTAAAGAATATTACTTGTGGACTTTCAACTTTCTGGTATACAATATTTTACAACAAACAGCAATTTTTGGAAATCATGATGGATTTATTGAAAATTATGTGAAAAGTGTTGCAGCAATGAATATTGTAATCTTGTGTTGTAAATTCTTTGCAGTGAAAATGTAAAATATCGACCGAATCTTTCTTAACAATTGTTCTTAATAATTTTAGAGACTTTATAAGAGAAACAGAATTACAGAACGCATATTCTTTGCACAATTACCATCCAAGTTATCTACTTGAATTAATAAAAAATACATGGTGACAGAATGAGTAATATTTCCTTTAGTCTCCCCTATGTGTTCCAAAATATGCAGAATGTGCAGACATATATATTTACAAGTGTATTACATTATATATTACCAGCGAAAGTAAGTTGTTGGCGCACCGTTGCATCTACTAATGGAAAGTGTAGTTTAGCAACATTTAAGAAAAAATACACATTCAAGAAGATGAAGGCATATTACTTAGTCTCTTTTATAATTACTTTTCATTCATTTCTAATAAAAATAAACGAAAAGAAAAAACAATTATAAAAACAGACTAAGTAATAAGTTTCCATCTTCTTGAAATGTGTTTTTTTTTTAACGTTGCTAAACTATGCTTCATCGACTTCACTGTTTCTTCTTCTTGGTGTCTAACGAAACCGTATAGAAACATCTGCCTCTTCCAGGAAGGTGGTCTCGAGATAATGCCGTATGGAAACGCGCTCTGTACATACAAAGTTGCTGGTCGCCTCCAGAACGAGAACATGTTTTTCTCCAGTTCCCTGAATCGCTCATATATTTCCCTTTTTTTCTCTTTCGTTTTTTTCATTTTACGACGTATCTCAGAATTTTTCCACAATACATCCCGTTAAAATTTACGAGCATCCCGTTTTGTTCTTTTTTTCAATGTCAGACATTGCGAAGAAAAAAATTTCTCTTCTTCGATATAAAAGTCAGTTTCTTTCGTTCATTCGTTCATTCACTTCTTCCTTCCTTCCTCCGATCGGCTTTTCTAGTTGGAATTTCTTATCGTAAGAGGAAGTTGATAGAAGAATTTAATCAAAACCCGTGAGAGTACATCCGTTTGCAAAGCGTTCTCCTCCAAAAGTACACGGAAAAAACGATTTTACTAAAGCATCTAAAAATTTAGATATAGATCTAAAAATAATTTTGTTGAACCATTAAAATTATTAGGAAACTCATGACGAGCAATGCTGTAAGGTTTTTTGATATTCTAACAACTAGACTTTTTTTTGATTTTCCTAATTATTTTTGATGATCCAATAAAATTATTTTCACATTTGTACTGCCTAAATTTTTAAATATTTTTCAAATATTTCAGCACAACTATTCTTTTCGTATACTAATATCGACGTTATGTCTGTGTTAACATAATACAGCAAAAATATTTTATTAATACGATCATTATTTGATTAAACGTAAAAGTTTAAGGATATTTTTCATAAAAGAATGTATTTTGATATTAAATCAAATGACGTTGGATTATTTGTACTCTGTCGACTTTTCCCACAACTAACATCTAACGGCGGCCATGTGTCACAAAGAAATTACGAAGTGATAACAATATAGTTTATTATTTCCTCTGAATGAAGGCGAGTGCCTTTTTTTGGTATCCGGCTATTTAAATCATTTGAATTATGCCATATGGATCTTTTCTATCGTAACTTCATATCTCTTTGGCCTAATATCTCCAGCTTCCTCTTTTATTCAACTCATCATCACGAATCTTCCGTATGGAAGCAATAAAATTCACGCATTCGTCAAGTGTAAGACACGCATCATTTATAATCAACAGTTTACGGTTTACATAATTTGTTAATGAGATCTATTGTGTTTTGAATAAAAAAATAGCTTGCCATTAGATGTCGGAAATAACCTATATAGTAGATACAGATCATTCTAGCAATATTGCAAAGTTCCAGTAATATTGTAATAATATTGCAACGTTGCAGCAAATTTCTGTATGGAAAGGATGATTTTGCTGAAGTATCTAAAAATTTAGCTATATTTCAAAATAATTTTGTTGGACCATTAAAATAATTACGTAAGAAATTCAAACGTGATAAACAACGCAAACAGTTTTGACATTTTTGCCATCGACCTTGAGTGTTCTACATAATTATTTTGATAGTTCAACAAAATTTATTTTCAGTTCTGTGTATCTAAATTTTTAGATTTTTAGATTTTAGCAAAATCATTCTTTCCGTATAAGATTCGTAATGAAAATGGCTTAATAATCCAATGAGATACGACTAATATATATTTTTTCTTCTTTTACGGAATTTCACTCTTGAAGTGACAGTGTCACGATTTGATATATTTATTTCACAATCAATTACTATCGCTGGACCCGGCGAAGAAAACAAAGGGCAAGGACCCCTGGTGAGGTTTAGGACTTCCCTTGCGTTCACAAGATGTTCCGGAAAGCCGACGATGAGGCCGGTATAGCAGGCTATTATACGAGCGCAGGTGTCGGTGCAGATGTCGCGGACAAGCAGACGGCTTGCCATGATCGCACGTCCTGCTTGTGGTACCGTCTCGAAATTTTAATAAAACTCAAGCAAAAGAGAGAAACGAGCTGGTCCCGTATCTGCTTTACGACGCGAACCCGTGTATCGCAAGCGCGACTGTACAGACACACATGCACGCGCCATGATATCCATGCTATGCATCTCGTCCCCTTGCGTATTTTTCGCAATAGATCTTGATATCAATCTGTCAAGGAGCTCATAGATAATCATTAGCGAACGGAAGTAAAACCCGTTTCTAAAATTCGGATTTAGCCACTAGTTATCGCTTATTATTATTGTTGTTATTTATGATTTGATTGAAAATCTTGATGAAAATTTTTCTCAAAATTGTTTATATTATATAATTTTTCAAAATTTTTGTAAATTTCAGAATTTCTAAGTAATTTTCTAAGTAATTTAAAAAAAAATTTCTCAAAGTTTTTTATACAAATTGAAACACTTTTGAAGTGCTGAGAAAGTCTACATTTTTTCTATAGAATTTCATTTATATATAATTCTAAGAAAAAATGTTAACTTTTTTAGTATTTTTGAAGAAGTGTTCCAATTCGAATAAAATTCTGAGAAAAAAATCTTTAATCTACGTTTATTTGCATTATTATTTTTAGTTTTATAAATATAATTTTAAATTTCTGTGTGCAAAAATAATATATTCTTATTTGTTTTTGTCATTTTAACACAAAATTCTTTGAAGATGCTTAGAAATATTACCCTTGAGAAAAAAACATGTTAAGGTTTTCTCCTTTTCCAAGAAATTACTATTTTCTTACTTCTTAATTTTATTATTTCTGTCAATAATAAGAACAAATTTTATTTCAGGTAGAAGTCGAGATGTTGTGATGGCTGGTAGGTCACGACGTTCGAGCACAGAGCTCGAACCGGATTTATCGACGCCAACTGCCTCGAAAAGATCCAAGCAGTCCGAAATCGCATCCGATTCGTCTGGAGAAAAGCACCTAACAAAAGTGAAAAGTATCGAGACATCGAGCACGAGTGAGATACCTGTACAGATAGAAATCGTTTCGGAAGGAGATAAACAACTTTCAGATGTTACAGAGATCTCTGCACAGACAGAGATCGTTTCGGAAGGAGATAAACAACTTTCAGATGTTACAGAACAGGCAACAACATCGAAGCAATCAGTTTTAGTCAGTGAAACGTCCTCGGAATCGACTAAACAATCGTCTCAAACAGATCTCCCCAGACAAAAGAGTGATATCGCATCGACTTCAACGGAAGCGATCCCGAGTACATCGAGAGAAGAGCAGCTCAAGACATTAAAATCCGTTGTAATGAAGTACAGCGATCAAGGTGAGCTCTCTGTTCCTTCCGGAAGAAGATCAGAAGAGACGACGATACAAAGTTTCTCGCTGCGTGAACGAGCGTCGTTCGAGAATTTGTCCGTTATCGGGAATGGCGCTTATGGGACAGTGTACAAAGCTACAGATAAGAATAGTGGTCAAACTGTAGCGCTTAAGAGAGTCAGGATACCTTTGACGGAGGATGGTCTGCCTACGTCCACAGTAAGGGAAATTGCTGCCTTGAAGTCGCTCGAGCAATACGAGCACCCACATATTGTAAGCATCTTTTAATCAAAATATAATTTTCGTTATTAAGTACGTATTATATTTATACACACACACACACACACACACACACACACACACACACACATGTGTATATATATATATATA
>NW_017259342.1:586709-587236 GCF_001594045.1 Atta colombica
AATACTATATTGTAGGTATAGGTATTTTATATATTTGCTCTTCGTTACCAGGTCAGATTATTGGATATCTGCCAAGGAGGAGATTATCTTGATGTATCATCGGGTGATGGTACATTCGAAAGACCGGAACATGATATCACTTTTTGGTTGGTGTTCGAACACGTAGAAAGAGATCTCGCTTCGTACATAGCCAATTATCGGAATAGCTCGCCCCGATCAAGTATCCCACCGTATCTTGTGAGGCAAATGTTAAAAGAGATACTCTGTGGAGTGGAGTTTCTACATAGCCATAGAATAATACACAGGGACTTGAAGCCACAGAATCTTCTAGTAACGCGGGAAGGGAGAATCAAGATCGCGGATTTTGGTCTAGCCAAGACGTACGGTTTTGAAATGAGATTAACTTCCGTGGTACGTGTTAGATATTAAGTATTTCAAATTATACACATCTTCTCGATTACAAATATTGTTATTACTATTGTCATTGTTTGATCGTTATTTATTTATGTTTATATATATATATATAC
>NW_017259342.1:587336-594095 GCF_001594045.1 Atta colombica
AAATACTTAACTGAATATTTTGCATAAATTGCATATTTATAGATGATAATTTCAACCTTTTTACTTTATTTTTTAATAACTCTGTAATGAACAACGATCGACTGCTAAAACTGTCCGATGGTTAATATTCAGTTAAGTATTTTGCATAAATATCTGCAGTCTAATAATAATATATAATGAATGTGATTAAAAAAAAATAAGCCACTTTTTATGATCCTGTCATTTAATATCGTAATTAAGAAAATTTTATGATATTTTATCTAGGTTGTAACCCAATGGTATCGAGCACCCGAAGTACTTTTAGGATGTTCCTATGCTACTCCTGTAGATGTTTGGTCTGTCGGATGCATATTAGCAGAACTTTGCAAGTTGGAACCGTTATTCCCAGGTACCAGTGAAGGTGATCAACTGGATAGGATTTTCCAGTGAGTTATACTTTCTCTATTTTCAGAATAAACTTTGTATCTCCTGATATTTTTTTATGCTCTTTCTCTCTCTTTCTATATATATATATATATATATATATATTTGGGCTCTTTTATTTTAGAGTTTTGGGTACTCCGTCACAGGAAGAATGGCCGGAGAATGTATCGCTCAATTGGAATGCTTTTCCATACAGACATCCGAGACCTCTCAGTCTAATAGTACCAGATCTCAATGAAGATGGATTAGACTTAATAAAGAACATGCTCATGTTTGATCCTCATAGTCGTATAACTGCAGCTCAAGCCGTAAGACACCGATACTTTTCCGAGGAGGACGTACAATGACTATTCCGTAAATTATCTAGACTTATTGCTGGATTATATATATATAACTGGCTCAGACTGACGTATTATATTCAGGAATAGAAATATATACATATATACGTATATACATATATAAATATATACGACATTTAAGCGTAGTACAGTATGAATATTATTGTAGTACATGTAGAACTATCCAGCGAGAATGGATTGAAATGAATTGAAATGGATTCAGATTTTCAGAAATATTGATTCACGAATGTTAAAATGAATGCTTTTCAATTTTGAATGCATTTTTATTCATTTATAGGAATTGCATGGAGCATATCTCTATGCCTTTCAATCTAAAAATAATATTAGCTTTTTTTGTGCACAAACACAATTGTGAATACTGTTCAATTCAAAATTTTGAATAGGAAATGCAGTTTTTCAATCCAATTGCATCCAATTGAATCTAATTAAATCCAAAAAAAAGTATTCGCTATTTAAAATACGCATTCGGATAGAAAAAAATTTAAATCCATTTTAATCCATTCTCGTTTGGGTACTAATAACATGATTAGTTGATTATATGTTAAATATCTAATTTGAGTATTAACAATTGTGCGTATAAATGCTATAATACTATAAATTCAATTAGCACTTAAATTTGTTGCGTCGTATTAAATAGTAGTCATTATACATATCCCTTACTTTTACATCTTGCGTAATTAAGTTATTAACAGTAAATGTAACAATCTAACACTTTGCGAAATAAGTTTATAATATTTAAGTTAATTTATCCTAGGCATACCTTAATGTACAATATGAAAGTGAAGCGATTATTATTATTTTTGATATGTTATTTATTTACTGTCTCAATGTTTCAGTCAATCGTCTTTTTATAATAACGTCATGAATTACACTCCTGATCAACTTTTTTTTTGTATTTTACAGCAGTTATCACTTGGTGATTAATAGTTTAACTGTATGCACGACATTTACATTATATTACATAAGATATGCGTAGTTACGGCAAATCCTACTAGAGATACGAAAGCTAATACATAGCTAACTTAGCTTTGGTTTAATGCGAAATTAATGTAATTCAAGATAACCCTATGTATATTTTTTATAAGTAGAATTATTTTTCTAAGACTGGGGCCTTTGCGACCCATTAGGAATACGGGAATGATTTAAAGATCTTCCAGAGAAAACCAGAAAGCGCACTGCCATACTTTGCATGTACCATGAACCATTGCAATCATTAATAGCGTATTTTTATTAATGTACAATACTGACAATACGTGTATAAAGCAATAAGTGACAATATTTATGTGCCTCTTAGAGTGCATTATTGTATTAAGACTTCGAAAATAGAATAATCGCATTATTAAGAGAAGACTGTCTTATGAAATAAAAGTTTTATAGTTTTACATGCAAGATTCTGTCTCGCAAGTAATCTCCTCGATGTATCAGCAAACTTTTTGATTTTTTACAATCGTAATGAATACATAAAGCAGTTTGTTGAAACAAAAAAACGTTCCAAACTGACAAGTATTCTGATACATATACTTTTGAAATAATTCGAAATGGATTCCAATCGTAATTATTCGTTTATTCTATAAATTTTTATTGTATTTTCTAGGGGAAATGAAATAAATCCAATAAAAATCCATTCCGAATAATTCTATAATATGTGGTCTGCTTTTGGCTTCTCAACAATTGTTTTGTCTTTTCAACAATCGAATTTCAATTTGAAATTCGCGCTTCGATATCTCGATCGTGGCTGCACTGACACGAACGTCGTGACCTTTGGACTGTAATAAAATGGAATTCAGAGATAAATGAAGCATCGAAACGCGCATGTAATGTGCAGCTAACGATATCCGCTTTACAGATTATCGTAGATTCGACGTCACCGACTTTCGACATGAGATTGCTTTCGAATCTCGTCGTAAGTGCGTACAAACATCTGACAATAGGTGGCAACCTGCCGATTTGTTCTGCTAGTTTAAGGAAAATGGCGACCGAGGTAGAAAAGGCACAGACCGCTGTGCCGAAAGATGATACGATATTTGGAAAAATATTACGTAAAGAAATCCCATGCAACTTTATTTACGAGGACAGCCAGGTAAATTATGACGTAACACATAAAATTATATTTTTTTTGTTGTATTACATAGCAAATTCGACCTACCTACTTGAACGCTTTGCATTTTGACTTGTTATTGAAAGTATTATGTATTATTTTATGCGCGATATTGCTTACCATAACATGAAAAGTATGGCTAAAATGTATTTATATTATTATAATTTGTAATGTGTTCGTAAGCATTAAAATAAATTACATTATTTGCTATGTATTGCATTTATTTTTATATGTACAGCAGAAATTCCATCTAATTATCTGAAATGATTTGTTATTTACTTTGTCATCTATATGATTATTATATAACCACTTGTTCCAGTTTACTGAGTTGCATGGAAACTATTAGTTCACTTTTGTTATATCAGAAAACTTGTGAATTAGAATAAATATAGATATAGAGAGGAAATTAATTTTTAATTTTATATTTTTTTATATTAGTTTTATATTAGTTTGATTTGGATTAAATAATGTATTGTTTTTATGCGAAATGTAATATTAATTTATTGAATATATTTCTGATTTGACAGTGTGTCGCATTTGATGATAAAAATGCTCAAGCACCAGTACACTTTCTGGTGATTCCACGAAAGCCAATTTCGCAACTCTCCAAAGTTCAAGATGAAGATGAGCTTTTGCTTGGTCACCTGATGAATGTCGCTCGTAAAGTTGCAAAACAAAAAGGTTTGACGAATGGATTTCGTATAGTCATCAACGATGGAAAGCATGGTGCACAGTCAGTGTATCATTTGCATCTGCATATTCTTGGCGGTCGGCAGATGCGATGGCCTCCTGGCTAATGTATTTATATTTAAATGTATAAATCTTGATTTTCATTATGAAGTCTTTACATTCTATAAATAAAATGTTGAAAGTATATGGTTGAAGGACATTGTACAAAAAAATATCATTAATGATATCATTTATGTATTAAAATTATAATTAATAATATCAGTAATGTTTTTTGTGACATTCCATTTTTATTTATTACAGATGCAGCAAAAATAATGTTTACAAAAATACATTTACAACAAAAATACATTTTAATTTAGTTTGAAAGAAATAGTTTTATCTTCTTTCATACACTTCATATACAAATTCAATTCCTTTTTCTTCCTGTATACCTTGTGGTACCGTTGAATCCCTGGAATTATTATATTAGCCAAATAACAGCAATGTAAAACATATCTAATACAAATAACAATAACAATATATCTAATACAAAGAAACATTAATACTTACTCGATTAACACGAGATCGTTTGGAATAGAAGGAAAGAACGTATCACATTCAAATTTTTTCTTTATACGCGTCAAATACAATCGTCCAAAGTGCGGAGATTCCATGGCACTCTAGTATAAAATTATATAATAATTGTTACATTTAATTTAAATTTGTATTATTGTTAACATTTAAATTTTTGTTGCAATATCAGGTCTGTTCTTTTAATCGCACTTTCTATTCTTCAAATTGTTTCTCTTTCTTTTAACTTTGAGCAAATACTTGATACGTTTCATTGTGAGTACGTTTCACATGAAGTGGAGAGAATCTATAGTGTTGTGCAACTAAAAAGAACAGATCTTTTAAAAATGTATGTGTTAATGTATGTATCTTAATTTATCGTACAAAGTACCTTGTACACGCTACTTCCTCCTATTACCCATACTCTTTCTACTTCATTCTGCATTTCTGAAATTACGTCAAGCGCGTGTAGTATACTTTTACATGCTATCGCGTCATCTCCATAATTCCTAAAATTGATATATGATCTATTGTTTTCTGACAAATTAAATTTTCTTTGACATTTGTTATAATTACAATGATTGCGAAGTTAACACCATATTTATTCGGTCCTTCAGAGGTCGATACTTTTCAGGGATGCACTCCCATGTGCGCCGACCCATAAGTACGACGTTCCTTTTATTTTTGTTCCTTGTGTTAATCGTCATATGCGTGAAGTACGCCATTTCTGCCCTATACGAATCACTCATTCAAATATTCTTTCTAAATTAATTAAGTATATTTATTAATCTTACTTTAAATGCCAAGGCAAATTGCCATTTACTCCAATGCCCATATTTTCGCATGCTGCGGCAATTAATTCCAATTTAGGTGGCATGTTGAGATGCACTCTTGAATAAATCCGGTATAATGATCCTAAACACATGACATTATTTACGCTTTGTTTAAAAAAATCGTGATAATTGAATACTTCAATTGGAATTTTATTGTTCCATTGAAAATATTAGTTCGTGAAAAAGTCGTAGAATGTTAATATTGATGATTCTTCGATATGATTGCGTTTTTAATAATAGTGATAAGGAACAATCACACAGATGTATCAACGATTATAAATTGTAATGAAGTCTCTTTTTAATTTTTATGTTGTCAATTTCAAGGACTAAGATTCCTTTCACTTTGTCAATGCTAATAATATTATTGTAACTCAAAGAGTTACAGTAATAGTGTTTTTAAAATATAAGCTCTAATTGTAATTATAAAAAAATTTATAAATTATAATTTACAGCAAATATATTTTAAGAAAAAGCTATTGATTTGTATTTAGAAAAATGAACACGCTGACATTTTTGCTTCAATTCTCGATTTTCTATCAAATATTTTTTTATTTTATTATATTAAGAATCCTTTTAGATTCTACAGAAGATGCTGATATCAGTAAGTACTCTACATGATTCTTATTATCATGCTTTGACGTCAAACAAATTTTTTTACTAAAATTTCATTACTTATACAAGCTAATTAAATAAAATAATAAATAAATTATGTGAACAAAAAATCTAAATTGTTGCCACGTATTAAATTTTTCAATTAATTATCTTGATAAGAATCTTATTTGCTTATTCTACTAACTTTATCACCGCTCTGCTGATTATCACGAAGGAAACTGTTAACCGACTAGTGAGACTAACGGTCGAGCTATTCGAATATCTTGTCCCCACCATTCGGTTTTGGAATTCTTGGGAGAAACGCGAATCTTTCTTTTAAAGAAGTGCAATATTTGCCATTCTTTTTGGCTGTGCTTTTCTTCACTTCCTAAATGATCTAAAAAGAAGGAAGAACAATTTTCTGTAGCATAGCGTGTAATATAAAAGTCTGTTCGGTTTAGCTGAACTTTTTTTATACTCTTCATCTTTCCTCCTCTTTTCTTCAGCGTGGAGAAAAAAAGAAGAGAGATGAACGATATAAGAGAAGTTTAGTTGAAAAGAACAAACCAATAAATAGAAGAAGAGAAAACTTTTAAACTAGGGAACTTCGAGAATCTTATTCCAATAATAACGCCAATACTGCCAACATTCGAACTTCGGACAAAACCAAAAAGGACAGAAGATATATTAGTGTTATTTGCAATAATATTTATGTTGTTATTCAGAGATATAAATGTTAATTGAATGTGATGAGAAAGAGACTTGCACTCAAGAGAGATAATTCAAACAATCTCGATCAAATTTGTTCATATAAAAAATATATATACAACTTACTTGCATATTTATAACTGTTAAAGTTGAACAACATTGCATCGAATTCTTAAATGATTCCAAGTACGATCTTCGTTCATTAAAAGCTGTGTATCGTAATCTGATGAATCTTGATAGATTATTTCGAACAATGAAATAATTATTTTTTATAAAAACCACAAGTAGTAGCTGTTTTTTATAATTATCTTACACTTTCTGGAATTAAAATGAAAAATGGGTGTAAAACTCTTTAGATTATAAAATGTAGGAGAGAATTCTATTTACAATTTAATATGTCATATTTCTGACGAAAATTTTTCCTAAAACTTTTATACGACTTGAAACATTTTTTAGAAAAACTTAAAAAGTTTACAACTTTTCTTAGAATATATTATATATATATATA
>NW_017259342.1:594195-596421 GCF_001594045.1 Atta colombica
ATATAAATTTTGAAATATTCTAAGACTTAGAACTAATCTTCTCATTCTGTAATTTTTTATGAAATTTATAAAATCTGAGAAAACTTAAGATTTTAGAAAAATTATAAAATAAGACATTTCAGAATATTTCAGATGAATTCGAATTTAATGAAAATTCTAAAAAAATTGTAAACTTTATCGAAAGTTTGAATTTACATAAAAAAACCTGAGAAATTTTCTAAAAAGTTATACATTTTTTCAAAACCCTTAAATTTACAAAAATTTTTTAAATTTATATGAAATTTTTTAAATTTATATGAAAAATTCTCAGAAAAATTCACTACAGATATTTTTTATGTATATATATATGTATTTGTGTGTAATTCTTCGAATATTTTATATATTCTACGAGTTTAGTTCTATTTTAAATTCTGACTTGAATTATAGATAAAAAGTTAAAAGAGAAGAAAAATGATAAAACAAAGTAATAGAGTATTTATTTAGCAGCTAGCCACAAGGAACAGACCTGAGATCGCCGAGCTTCGAATTCACGACTTGCGGCAGCACAATCTGTGCGATTAGCTCGAGAAAAATTTGCCACACAGTGGCATTTATTAATCTTCATCAGAACGAATTTCGAAATCTATCGTGTCTTGTTCGCGATCTTGTCTGGAAATTTAATACTGCTGCAAGTAAGTGAAGTACTCCAATACTGACAGAATTCCATAATTTAGTAACAGTAGTATTTGCGTAGTATGTGTATGTCGCTGTTTCATAAATATTTTATATCTATAACTTTTAAGTATTTTCTATATATTTGAACGAATTGTGGATTTAATTTTGTTATAATATTAATGGCACAGCTGTTAATATTGTCCATCGCTTATTGTAGAATACTTTGTCTGTAATTTGATTAATTTCCGTTTCTGTGGAGGTTATATTGATTTAATCCAAGAATAGTTACCTGAAAAGATTTTTTATATCCTAACAATGAAATTCGATCAGTTTTTATTTATTCTCTATTGTTGATATATATATTTAAAAATATGTTTTCTTATGTTTTATTTAGAAAATGTTAATTAACTCTACTAATGATTTTAATAGTATAAATGATTTTATATAAATAAAAAAAATAATAGTATAAATAAAAATAAATTATAGAAATAAATTATAGAAAAATCAATAATTAATCCTAATTATATACACACTAGGATCTCAGAAACTCCAGTACAATTTGCTAAATCAAAATCTTTTTCGTGTTTCTAAAATTTTCTTTTTCTTTGAATCTATATATCCTTAATTTTATTGATTTTTATATACTGTAGACTTGTTTCTTAATCAATTCTCCAATGATTGAAAAAAAATTAATTGAAATATGTCCATTTTTATGGAAGTTACGATAATATAAATATGGATAAGACCTAAATGTGTATATCAGTGTATATCAAGGGTAAAAAAAAAAAGAATGTTTATAATTATGATTAATAATAATGACTTTTAACTGAGAATTTCAAGATCATGCCAGATGATTATCTACACAATAAACAACTAAGTGACTTTTTGGATATAATGTTAGAGCTATGTGTCATTTTTAATAAGCGATAATCAGACACATGTGATTAATTTTTATGTACTTTAGAATGTCTGGCCGAGAAGGAGGTAAGAAGAAACCCTTGAAAGCACCAAAGAAGGAAAGCAAAGTTTTGGATGATGAAGATGTAGCCTTTAAACAAAAGCAAAAGGAAGCACAGAAAGCTCTGGCTGAGGCAGCAAAGAAAGCCAGTCAAAAAGGACCTCTGGTCACCGGCGGCATAAAAAAATCTGGGAAGAAATGATCGTAGTAATAGATAAAATATGTGATCTACTGTGCCCATAAATGTTCCAATTGTAACAATTGATTTTGAACTTAATCTTATTGTTACGCCAGACTGCAATTTTTTTTGACGATCCTTTATTTCTGAGAGAACTTTTAAACTTGTAAATATAATATTAGATGTGTTCTCCACTAATTTTAAAAGAATGAATACGAATCTTGTATAATAGCATTTATCAAACAATTTTATATGTTTCACATCAAATACATTAATTCAAGAGAAAGCAAAATAAAGAACACAAAGATCTCTAAAAATCTAGCAATCCTTACGCTTTATATACTGTTAACATAATTATTGTTATAATATTATTAGATATTCTTAACTAGTGCTTTAATTTAATATTAATGAAGATATATATATATATACATATACA
>NW_017259342.1:596521-600297 GCF_001594045.1 Atta colombica
TCAGCTAATAAAAATCTAGAATTTTATTAGATAATGATTATTATCTTATGAATATACCGTTAGATGACTACATTTGAAATTGTAGTTTTGGCAACACTGGTAGCAGTGATTAATCGTCGCTACTGGTTTATGGGAGGTATTAAAATACAAACTCAATTCTAAATGTATATTTAAACTCAGTTGTTTTTCCAAATGTGAAAATTTCGTTATAAGCAATGATGTGGAAAACATCAGTTGTCACCGCGTCAGATCGTTTATTTCCCGGTTTGGCATATCACGATCGAAAAAAGGAATTTTATGATATAGGTATGCATCTTGCGTTCTGCATTGTTATTGGTAGCAGTTGCCATGAGAAACGATAATAGTAAATATTTATGTCACTCTACTAAAACTCTATTGTCGCCATTCATTTTAATATTACAAATTAATTTATAATTACTGTATTAATGATATTTTTAATATATTGTTTGAAGATTTAAGCCACAATAATAATATTAAAATTAATCAAAGAATTTTTTTATTACAAAACTAACTATTGAATTTTAATAATAGTAAAACGCGTATAATTTTTAATAAATTTTTAATAAATTTTGAAACTTTCGTTACAACTTTAATAAAATTTCTAATTTGACTAGTTTAATAATACTTAATTAAATTTTGCATTACTTTTTTTCATATTTATATATTCTCTTATATATTTTTATCATTCATTATTTTATACAGGAAATCAGATACAATCCAATTTGCCCCTTCAAATGGCACTGTATTTTAATGTATGGATGTATCCCGTATGGTTTTTTGTAATACTTATCAATTTAGATGCAAAAGTAAATATTCAAAACAGTGAAATTTTTTACAAAACTTGACAGACAAAAAATACAGATATTATTTCTTATTTTACAGTACTATTACTTGACAGATGTATACAAATTTATAACTGTAGCCGTATTTATTATTATATCAGTATTGGAAAGTATACGGTTGTATTTGGGATATCTTGGAAATCTAGCAGAGAAGGTAATTTATTTCAATAAAATATACAGATAAATTAGACGAATTGTTGTTAGGGAATTGAAAGTATTCTCTTAATCTCTATACAGATTCCAGAATTGGCAAGCTTTTGGCTGATATCTACTCTCATACATTTTCCTTTAGAAATGTTCCTTCTTTTCGATAACAAAACCAGACCTCATTTTAGCGAAACAATTACTAACAGTATCATGGCGTTTCTACTCATTACAGAAATTATATCAGCTACTGTAGCTTTAAAGAAGTCGGCAGACCATCATGCTAAAAGATTTTATGTTGCACAATTATATGGGATTGATGATAGTAGACATTAATGTAATATACATTACTTTATTGCTTTCAATTTAACAATATTGCATTATTAATATAATGCTAAAAGACTTAATGACTGCATTCGGAAATGTCGCTCGGATGCCTCGCAGCCAATGTAATATGATGTAAATGATATGTTACATTTGAATAGAAACTAATTTTTGTACTTGGTTGGAATCTATAGAAATGTAATATAGGTATAAGAATTTATGATTTTATGCTAATAAACATGCATAACATTTCTTAGCTTCGTTGTTCTTCTTTCTTTAATTTTAAATGTAATCTATATATCTTTTCAGACAGTATTTTCTATAGTTCTAGTATTTTCTAACTAATTAGTTAATAATATAACTAATAATTACTAAGTAATAGAAGATATAATATTGAAATTGTAATTTTTGAATTTATAATATTGAACTCTAACATATTTTATATTATACTACAGTAGTCACTTCTAGATTATTATCATTATAAAACGTTTTTAAAGCTATTATATTTTTCCTTAAATTTATTAAGGATAATTCCATATTACTTAAAGTAATTTCTTCTCTCCCTATTTCTCCATCAGCTAATGCTAATAGGAGTTGCGAACGAGAAGGTGTCATACGTGACAGGAGCTATAACAAAACCAATTTAAACACTTATAATTTTTGTAAATTTTGTTATTAATTTATAGGCATATATAGAAAAATATATAGTTACATTAAACAACTGTTGGGCCAACCAACCATGATATGGTTCTAAAGTTTCTTTGTACGCTTCTCTCAGGAATGCAACCAAATCTTCTGTTGCTTCCCCAGTTTTATGTGTCTCCACGATTCTTTCAAAGAATAGTAAAATCAGATGTAAGGCTCTAAAATATTTAAAATCATTAAATAAAAATGTTTTATATGCAAATGCATGTATCTGAAAAAACTTAGTGGATTTAATAGTAGCAATAATGTATACAGCACAGAATAAATAAATATCTACATTTTTAGTCATTGGGGTTTCAGACTAATAATAATTTTTGTGTGAATTCCGTTTACATTTTTTTATATACATTCAATTATGCACTGATTATTCTTCGACTTTGAAACATGTGATAAATTTATAAATATAATTTCATATACAATTGATAGATAATTTAATATTATGTACTCTCATTAACATCTACATTAACTCTAATGAGTTGATGGCAGGTCTATTGAATTCATTTAATTATAAATTCTGTCAAAAATATTAATTCAATTTTTTTTATATTATATCAGCAAGTTGGATTATTCTTATTAGAGAATATATACTTAATATTATTAAAATATACTTAGTAATATTTTCTCTTTTTTATACAAGTTATATTATTTTGATTTCTTGAAATTAATTAGTATCTTTAATTAACATAACTTAAATAGACCAAGCATGACTAATGTTAGCTCCGAAGAATGAACATTGGAAAAAAGTTGTTACAAAAGATAAAAAACTTACAAAAATAATTATTGTGTATAATTAACTATATTAAATAATTATTATAATTCTGTCCAATAACTGAAAATGTCAACATTTGCAATTATATGTTTAATAACCTTCGTAACCACATTAAGGCATCAACTGCAATGAGATCCTTTTCAGTAGATTTTTCAAGCAAAATCATGTCTTGTAGGGTCGAGTTAGCTGTTTTATCCATATAGTACCTAGTAGTAAGCTTCTGTAAATAATTTAAGAATGTAAAATTTAAGTTCCATAGAGATTGTTAATAAATAATATTGTTCTTGTGAACTTACTACTTCTTGCTTAACTTACATCAATGTTGCCTTGCATGTCATGCCGTACGGGTGCAAATAATTTGCCAAATTTATCTGAAATATAAATTTGTTTCTGTCATACGTCATATTGTATTTAAAACAAGATTACTTCGTGATTATACAACAGCGATTTGATTTTAGTTCCTTGGGTAACATTTGAGGTTAAGATCGAAAATAGGTACATACCAACTGTTCGCACGACATCGCGAGCGGCCTGCAAGAAATTATCGGTGTCTATCTTGTCATCGATTATTTCAGGAAATTGTAGTTTGTTATCAGTTTCTATTATTGCACAAGTATTTTTCTGAACGATTGAATCGGAGGATGACATGATTTACTTCAAATACATACTACTCATACGTGCGACATCCTTTGAAATAACGAAATACGTTGCTATATTGTTATCTTCGGGATTCTAGATAAGATTCAATTTTTTAAAATGATTTACTTCAGAAAAAAAATTCGATATCGATTGATCGTCACTATACCAGCATTATTC
The DNA here is from genome assembly GCF_001594045.1 of Atta colombica. Lineage (NCBI taxonomy): Eukaryota > Metazoa > Arthropoda > Insecta > Hymenoptera > Formicidae > Atta > Atta colombica. The sequence goes on from NW_017259342.1 coordinate 600,143, forward strand.
CATGTGATTTCATTATATATTTGCAATAAGAATTTTTTAAATACTTTATTACATTTTTGCAATACAAATTATGTGACACCACACACACACACACACACACACACACACACACACACACACACACACACACACACACACACACACACACACACACA
>NW_017259342.1:600397-618285 GCF_001594045.1 Atta colombica
GATACAGATAAAAAAATATATAAGGTCTTATTTTAAACAGTTAAATGATATCTTGGAAAATATATATGGAAGATACGAAAAAACGTTTCAAACAAAAATTGTATAATTTGAAAGCAAATAATAAATTTTTTAATATATAAAATTATATGACTGTCATTTACATATATTAACTATATAAGCTTACCTCATTAAGGAGAAATAGGTAAAAAAAGTTAAGTCATGTTTCTAATTAACTTTGTATTTTTAATTCAGTACATATAGATTATTTTTGTCAGTTTGCCGGGATTGATGGTACAATATTGTCTCAGTAATTTTTGGTTCACTAGCTTAACTTATTAAAATAATTTAGGATATAATACTGTATATATTATATATGCTTAATCGTTTGAATGTTGAAGATGGTCGTAAAAATCCATGCGAAAAACTCTGTCTAGCGATGCATTCGCACTTCTATTTCATGTCGAAAAATTTATAAGTGTTGTGGTAAGTAAAAATACAATTTACTGTATGTATTTTTAAAATCTATTTATAATTAATTGAAAGAAAACATTTTGATTAATATTTAATTCTAAGAAATCCAGTCGAAATTGATTATCAGCTACTTGTTGATACTTTTCAACAAGAAAGATGAGAAGTATGATCGCGCTGCATAGTAACACTCAAACGATTAATAATATATAAATGCCCTTCTAGTCTAGGCTAGAACTTATGTCAATTGTCTTTTTAAAAATTCTACTTACGTAAGTGTGTTTAATTACATACTCTCTAAAAACTTTTAAGAATGATTTTCATTCTGAAGAGTAAAATCTCACTCTTAAAAATTGAAAATTAAGTCATTCTTTTTCAAGACTGTCTCAATTTTTATTCTTTAGAGTTTAGAATAAGATTCCACTCCAAAGAAATCAAACAACAAGCTGAGGTTATTTATCGCCATTTTGACGTAAAAGTGTCATTAAAGATGTTAAAAAGACGAGTTAAAATAACGATAAATAACGTCAGGTTGCTATTTGGTAATTGAGAGAGTATGTGATAAGATTATTCTATATGAAATATCCGCAACGTATAATTATCAAGCACTTCCAATACCGTATACACTAAATGTATATACTCCTCATTTGTAATACTTATTTGTGCACGTTACGGATATATTATTAATTAATTATTACGTTTTCATTAATAGAGATTGAGACTAGAGCTCGAGGAACGCTAGAGACTATTGTTACAAAATAAATTATTATAGTAGTTCCCTGCATATTCGACAACATGGAAAGAGTTGTACATGAGCAAGATGTGTTATCAAATATTTTATTTGACTACATCATCATACATTGTTATATAAAATCCATATCATCTATATGTCAGTTACATATTTATGGCGCATTCCACATTTCAGGAAGCCATTTAAAAATAAACTGTTTAAGATTTTTTTTAATGAGCATGAAAATATGTTAGTGTATAGATATTGTATAAGATATTGTATAAGACCTTATATTATAAGGTACATATATTATATAATAGTAAAAAAATAAGTATTATATGCCTTGCATTCAAGATGTTGAAAGTAATCGTTTTTCTATTTTAACATTTGTAGATAAAATTACAAAACACAAAATTTTTATACGCATTTTTTAGAATTTTGCCTGTATTTTTAGAAAAACATTAAAGGTACAGAAAAAGTCCTAAAAAATTCCATGTATGTACACATATTAAAATTTTATAATTTTATAATTATAAAACTACAAATGTCACAAAGGAAAAATTTCTTAAAACGATTATCTCAATATCTTAGTACACTTATATTTTTGATATTAAATATTATATGATATGTACACTAACATGTTTTTATACCATTTAAAAAAATGTCAAGTAGTTAATTCTTAGGTGGATCCCTAAAGGAGCGTTTATATTTGCCATAACCATATTCATAATCTATAAAAATTGACCGATCACCTTCGAGTATTCCCTTTTCATAGTGGAGAGAGGAAGATTCAACTGTGATTAATCAATTCTTAGATTAATTGGCATACGGCTACGGGCAACATAAACGCTCCGTACATGGAATGTACAGTAGATAGATACAAGCTTTTATTTGATTCTCAGCTGTACAAATTGTATATTTGTCAAGTATAATTTATAACATAAATACCTAAAAATTCCACTCTGTTATTAAAATTATTTATATGGAATAGAGCGTAATAAAGCATTAAAATAAATTTATTAAATAATGTGATACGAGAGAAAGTTTTTCAAATTTGATGTGCAAATTGCTTTCATTCTAGCCGAAATCGTATTTATATTTTTAGAAGCAAGGGATATATAATGGCAGTATAATACTTTGATTAATAATTTTAAACGAAATGCGATCGCCGTGAGGTTCTAGACGATTATAACTTTTGTTCTCGTATTAAACAGAAACTAGAAGTTTATTTTATATTAAAAAAAATAGAATTAAAAAAAAATTAAACAAAAATTAAATTGTAAATATCTTCGCAGTTTATTTTTCAAATTTTTATTCTCACTTAGTTTGCATATATATATATATATATATATATGTGTGTGTCTAAAAATATTTTTGTCTATGCAGATTTATTAACAAATATAATTAGCGCATGAGATATCAATAAAAAATTAATTTTTCTATACATATTTAATTAAAATACTTAAATAATAGACTTTAAACGAGAAACAAATAAAAAATATAACATCTTTGAATAATTTACAATATATATATTAAGCCAATATTGCTTACGAACTGTAACAATCTTCGCCGGACTAGAAAATAAAATTATGCATCATTGTTTCTGCTGACCTTTAAAAGGCAGTAGGAAGAGGATGTTTGAGCACATTCCCGGTGGAGTCTTCGGCAACGAGGGTAAGAGTGATGAGGCAGTGGGATGGAGGTGGTGGAACTAAAGCTTCCAAAGGTGGTCGTAAGCCAGGAAATTGGCGAGAACCCACAACCATCCCACCCGATGTTTCTCTGAGCTCTATTACTCGTATTCCATATCGTGATCTTACCACATTCCTTATAAAGAAAAATCATAGTTATTAAAAACAGTTATGCTGAAATTTATTTCATTTCATCACTGACATAGAGGCAGAATAATAAATAATTTAAGAAGAAATTAATCGGTCGCGCAAAGGTCGTGAAAAGGTCATTTGAAGTTTAATCATTTATATTGTCACATCAAACGAGAATGTATTATCAATAACAACTCACCTTTTTCCATCGTATTCTATTTCATGATGATGCCTATTGGAACGATTATCCATTTCGCTGTTAAACCAGCGATGATACGCAAGTAATGTTGCACATGATGGACCCCAGAATGTTCGGTCAGGCTGTGAAAGAGGTTCGGAGGCGATCAGACTCTTAGAAAGAGATCTATTAAGCTCAGGACTAGCTGGTGCTGAAAGTCTTCCGGGTAATTGTCTCGAAGTAGACGATGACGCGGGTCTAGATGTTTCCGAAAGCAATCTACCCCTTCGTGGACTTGATAGTACGAGATCTTGCACAGTTACCGTGACACTGAGTGGTCGGCTAAGGGCGACAGTAGTGTGTTGGGGATCTCTTCTAATGGGATTACGATTGAAATCGATTCCAGCTGCGCCTACAAAAACTCTATCGACGTAATCAAATCCTCGACCCATTATTCCCTCTCGAGTATGGCCGAGATCGAAGGTGTGACCAAGTTCGTGTAGAACGGAGCCTAATGTTGTCGCCAAACAGCCGCCGTGCGTGCCACGATAATTACTGTCATCCATAAGCTGCTCAGTGTCAATGACAGTGGCATCCAGGAATCTCGATAATACCTGATAAATTATATGAAAGGCTCTATTTTTTAATATTCTCTTAGAACGCCTCATATGAAAAGTGAATCCACATTGTATACATGGTCTTTTTTTTTGTCATATCAAATTAGTCAATGAGCATCGTCAACTAACCTGAGCCATACACGTAGGCCAAGTGTGAAGACACGCCGAACCGAAGAGCGCTAAGCCACCTCCACCAAGGGCTGCATGGCCTTGTGTTCTCGCCAAGGTATCCTCGTGCGTGCGAGGGCTGGGTGCGCCGCGGTATCTCGTACACGACAAAAACGCTAAGTATTTGCGATCTTTAGATGCCAAGGGACCAGTCATCAGTTCGCGTGCGATCAACTCCCACAATTCTCTTTGCTTCATTGCTCGTGCCTGATCCACGTGAAGCATACTATGCATTACCAGACATTCCGGACCATCCAGATCCCTTTCCAGCTGAAAGGTCTTTCTGCCATAACCAGCCTCTTGAAGCTTTTCAGCTGTCAAGGTTTGTAAAAGTCTGGCACCTAGTCCTATTCTCGTTGCCGCGCTCTCAGGTGATCGATCCTCATTGCGTGGACCCTAAAATGTAAATCAGATCATGACCTGCTGGATGGATGTGAATAATTCGCAAAATTATTATCGTTTCACGAAATTAAGCAATCAAGAGAGAACAATCCAATTCATGCTAGAATAACATAGGCAAGGTTAACACGACGACATTTCATGCAACAGAATAGCGATCGATAGTTGGGGGAGTGCACGCTATGTTCCAAGTAGCTGAATTATGAGTCACGTTTCACTTATCTGCATTATGTTCCTTAAGTATCAATTACAGCTAATCAAAATAATATTCCTGAATATTAAGTCTAATATCGATAAAATTGAAATAATTGAAATGTGCTTATTATAATTTATTATAATAATAATTTTGTGATCTGAGACTTTAAGTAATTATGTAAAAATAATTTCTATGAGAGAGAGAGAGAGAGAGAGAGATTTTGCCAGGAGATTACATACAAGTATAATTTATTGTTGTCGCTACCTGAAAATAACCATCATGACCCGCACAGATGACGTAGACTGGTGTCACCCGCAGCCTGGTGGTTCTCGGTTCATATATGAGAACTAATCTTCTTTTATGCCCGCCCGCCTCGAGTTCTAATTTGTTCGGACCGCGTGCCAGATCTATCAGGACACGGAACTGACCAGCGATGATCGGCCATTCTGAGGTCACATTCTTGTGACCCCGAACGGTAATGTAATTGCATAGCGCAGGTGCACGACCTCTTATCAGGGCCAAGCTGTAAGTCAAGGTTTCACCGTCCACTAAGTTGCGTATCGTGATGCCTTCCGGGTTACCGTTCACCGCGAAGGTGCGATGACGATAATGATTGTCCGCCAATGTCGCAACATCCGCAAGCACCTTAAATATATACGAGCAAATATTTCATATTTGTACTTTCGAGACTGAATACTTCTTGTGCAACGCCAAGAAGACGAATAAAGATGTTTGTTGTTATAATTTTTAAGAAATTCTTACCTTTTGTTACTTTCTAAATTCTTTGAAGTGAAATCTCTCTAAAGAATGAAAATTGAGCCAGTCTTGAAAAAGAGTTACTCAATTTTCAATCTTTTACGGTGAATCTCATTCTTTGATCACAAAAAATAATTTGTTTTAGATCCATTTCTATCAATGCAATTTAACTTTAATGTCGATTTAATTTACTCTTTATTTTTTTGTAATTATTAGAACTAGAAGAAAATAAATTAATCTATATTAAAGAACATAATATAACATAACACGGATAATCACAAAAATATACTATCGACGCAAAATGAAATCCATCGTCCCTTAATCTTAATCCGATTAAATTTCCTAAGGGATACAATGATAAACATATTTTAAAAGCATCGAGATTTTATCGGCTGTAATAGCTTTTCTATCGTATATAAACTCAAAGGTTTATTAAGGTATTATAGTAAACTCCTGTGTAGAACAAAGATTTCTATTATTGGACTATATAGGGTAAGAGATGAGACCACGTACGACATTACATTTTAAATAATATTCGTACTTTATTGTTTCAATGATATTTTAGTTAATATCGCAATTTTATAGAATATGGCAATTTTATAGAATGATTAAAAAGGAATATTATAAAAAAAAGATTACCATACTGTGAAAAGTTCTTTTAACGTTTATTGATATATGAGATATTCTTATAAATATCTTTATTTCGTCTACTTTCATCAATGTATATTAATTTCAATCTCGATTTAATTTTACTTTATTAACTTTACTTTATCAACTTTTTATCATTTTTAGTTTTGATAAAATTAAGATAAAAAATAAATAAAACTGAGAGTTAAATTAATCTACACAAGCATCTCTCTCTGCCACAATAATCTTAAGTATGTACAAAAGTATCGTTCAGTTTGTGACTTGTTTTGTAAGAAAACTTAAGTTTTGTCGTTAGCTTCGATAAGCTAAAAAACAATACTTCGTTTTACGTTACATTCAGAACTCTTTTGAAAATAGCAGCTTAATCTTCCAGTAAAGAAAAACAGATCGATATCAATTCTCGAGCGGTCACTCTACAAATACTCAAATACGAAATAAACAAGAAATTTCATTTCCTGGTTTTAATTACTGCGGAAAAGTATTCGTATATGATTTGTATATTTTACTAATGTCCATTTCTATTAATATTTATAAATTAATTTTAATCTTGATTTAACTTAATCATTATCTTTTTTTAATTTTTAAAACTAGAAAGGAAAAAAATAAATTAAACCCAGATTACGTTGATCTACTTGTATAGATGGACATAAATCAATACATCCGCATAAGCGGATGCACTAGAACGGCCGTGTATTCTACTGAAGAACTGATAATGATATCCTATATTTTCAATATTTATATTGTACATCTAACACAAAAAAAAATTAGCGTAGCCAAAATGACATCAACATTAATCAGTTTTTTTGGGATAAGATTTACATAATAAACTCTAAAAATTTTCGACCCAATTTATATTTTTATCCGCAAGTAAAAATCAAAATAATAAGCATTGTTATATTTGTCTACTATTGAGATACAAAAATTTGCGAGTTTCGATATATTTTTCGAAAATATTGTCAGAGATGTATTTGAATAATATATATGAACATAGATATACAAAATGTTCTATTTTATTTTAAATAGTCAATTTTGTTCGACATTATTGATAATACATACAAAAAAATTGTTTCAAATGAAGATGGAATGGTATCGAAAGAGATTTTTGATGACATATTTTTTCTAGATGAAAATTTTAAAGAGAGACAACGGTTATCTCCACTTTTTACAATGAAATTATATAATTTTTTTCATATAACATGATTCTAATTATTTTTCATATAAAAGTACTAAAGTACAAATATAAAAAAAATCAATTGTTTAATAGATATTTTATATTATATTCTGCCAAATTTTTACATAAAATATAAAATATTTCATAATCTATCTGTTTTTTCTACTTGTTTTTATATCTTGATATTATTACATACAAAATAATAAGAAAAATCGATTGTGTGCAAAGAAAAAACACATTACAATTTGCACATATGTAATTTGTACATTTTTTTAAAGCAACAATATATTTTTTTTTACTCCAATTGATTCTTCTCGTTTTTCTGGGCATTAAAACATTAAAGTATAATTACAAAAAAATTATTAATTTATGAAATATTTTATTTTTATATTCAAACTTTATTAAAATAAAGTATAAAATACTTTATAAACTATTGATTTCCATGATATCTCCATCTTAGTATTCTTATATGCAGAATAATTAGAGGAAATATTATGTAAAACATTATATAAGTTTATTTTAAAAAGTAGAAGAAATCTTCATTTAAAATATCCCTTTATTGATTATCAATAATCAGAAATTAGAGAAAGAGAGAAAAATTAATTATTTAAAATAAAATAGAACATCTGTATAAAGAATATATGTATTTTACTGAACATGACAGAGTTAAATACAAAAATCATGATATCGTGAAATCAATGTTTGTTAGTTTTTAACGAGAAAATTCGTTCTTCTCTCCATGATATTTCGATTATAATTTTCAGATTGAATATGATTTATGCGACGCAATTATAGCGATGGGCTAATATTGTCGCGGATTAACTTTTTCAAGCATTTATGTATCTGTGTATGTATGCGTGTGTGCGTGCGTGCGTGTGTGTGTGTGCGCGCGCGCGCGTGTGTATGTGTACAGGGTGATCTATTTAAATCGATCATCTGAAATATCTCACTTATTTGTGATGATATGATTGGATTTTTCTTTTTGATAGAGGCATCAAAATATGAAGGTCATCTCCATTTTTTAAAATGGAATTGTATAATTTTTTTCTTACATAATATGACTCCTTTAATTATTCTGTAAAAATATTAAAATAGTAATATCAACTAATAGTTTATGAGATATTTTATATACTTATTTTGGCATATACTGATATAAAATGTTAAATAACTATCAACTTTTTTTATAATCGTTCCTTAATACTTTTACTGAACAGAATAATGAGATGAATCAATTGATGGAAAGAAAACATATAATTGCTTATTTAAAAAATTCCATTTTGCTTATTATTATTTTTCATATTTTTTAAATGCAATTATGTGTTTTTCTTACCCCAATTGATTCATCTTATTATTTTGTACATAATAGTATTAAGATATGATTATCAGAAAATAGTTTACGAATGATTTAATATTTTATGTCAATATATGCCGGAATAAAGTATAAAATATCTCATAAATTATTGGTTTTCTGATATTTCTACCTTAATACTTTTAAATGAAGAATAATTAAAAGAATCATATTGTGTAAAAAAATTATACAATTCTATTTAAAAAAGGAGATGATCTTCATATCCTATACCTAGAAAAAAGAACAATATGAATAAAATACGTTCCTCTCGAAACCGTTACACTTTCATTTGAAACATTTTTTTATATCATCAAAAATAAGCGAGATATTTCAGATAATCGATTTAAATGGACCACCCTGTATACATATAACGCGCTGGAAATAAGATTTCAGTCGCAATGCAAGGTTGTCCAACATTCGCGCGCAGCATACAAATCGGACGGAATGAAAAAAAAATGAAGTTGACGTTATATAATGTACTAAAGACGGCACACACAAAAAAAATTTAAGCAATAAGACATAAACAGTAAGCAAATCAACATTTTATATTTACTACAATTTACATTATTGCTTTACAGTTTCTATTGTGATTAGCTGATTCACCTATTGTTTTCTCTTTTGTTTTAGTTAATTTTTAAAATTATTAAAAAAAAATTTTTTTTGTGTGCTATATAACCTTAAGAAACCGTGCGCGACAGGCTTTCCCGTCACGTGCTGCGATCACGCGGTAAATTTCGTAAACGTGAGACTAACGCATTTAACGCTTAGATGACCCGATCCTCCCCTCCTTCCTGACATTAGAGTGCGTCGCATTAAGTCGGGGGCGGAAGCCGCGTTTTCACATCACGCCTTCTCTATTACTCTCTATCACGAATCCCAAAAAGATCATCCTTTTCTTCCATTTGACTAAAGCGATTTCCGTTACATGCGGCTAACCAGTCGCGAGTAAAGCAGAGCTGTGTTCCGTTTCAGGTATAATGTGCATGATGTATCATATTATCCTTATTTGACACTCGACGAAAGACAAGGATAAAATGATATATTCTCATATTATGCGTGAAACGGAACGCAATCCAGATGACAGGCAGCAGATGACAGGCAGCAGACGACACGCTGCCGCAGCTGCGGCACGTCTGTTGCAGTCACGCGACCTCCTTATGACGTATGACGTACGTGGTCACACGACGCGCGCGATATTCCGCGAAGATTGTGTACGAAAATACAAGATTCCAAGAAAAACCCTGAGACTCCCCATTACGTTTTCTTTTACATGACTATCCTGCGGGGGGGGGGAGGAGGGCTGTACACGAGGACTTTCCGGTTCTCATTCTATAGAATTTCTCTAACACCGGTCGGTTTCGGTAATTCGAGATGAATAACAATGTAACGCGACACTCAATGGGTTCGCCGCTCGTTCAACTTACCATTTTGTTGGTAGCAAGAAACAAGATTAAAGATCGTCGTCAATGGCGTTGCCGCAAACAGAGCCGACCGGACCGGCTTCGAACATGCGGAGATAAAGACTGTGGCGCCTGGCGACGAGTGGCGGGTTGCGGTACTATACGGCGCCGCCGCGCCGCAGCGACGCTGCAGACGCCCGCGTCCTCGTTGTGTCCTTGCGTTTCTCTCTCTTTCTCTCAAATGCCGCCGGGTGGTCCTTCCCTCGACCGGCACTTTCGCATGGAACCGTTTTTCCATCCCCGTCCTTAGCTTACTGCGTCACCGCGATGTATGTATTGTACATATGTATGTACAATATATATCGACATGCCGCGTGTACGACTGCAAAATGTGACGCGAACTAGGCTGCAAGATGCACATTGCATTGCCGACTCCGCGCTTCTTTTATTTACTTATAAAAACAAACAAACAAGCCAGCCCTTATTCGGCAGTTTTATCAAATAACCGCCTCGTTGCTTTGTTGTTGTTGTTGTTTTTTAATTCTCTAATATCAAAGAGCACGGTCTCGTAATTTCCCTGACGTCTACTTTGCGCGATCAGCGACATATTCGCGTCAGTTTGATAGAATTCTATTCATTTTATCATTTATTTAACTCAGGAGTAATCATTATGGATGTTTATATCTCAGCAGCAAAAAAATAAAGATCAATTTTCTTTACTGATTAAGAATTTATAAAAAAAAATCTATATTTTTTATTTCTCTTCCTTTTTTTTTTAGAAAGTACAATATTCACGGATTATGATGTAATTGTCATAATATTAATAAATTATAAAACAGTCAATATATCAATAATTTGTAATTAATAATAGACTTTTAATTGGAATATAAAATATCATCCCAAGTAATTGATACGTAAAAAAGAACTAACTGTAACTATTCCTGGATTAATTAGAGCAAAATTCAACTTATTGTAACAGCTATATATTGTAATCGCTATTTATTATAACATTTATATATACTTTTTTATACATATTTTTATATATATTTACAATATATACATATATTTTAATATACAGTTTTTGCACATCATGATAATTCACATATTTTTCGTATCATAAATTACGTTAAATTATATAAAAATACGTCAACAGAATTTCACCCCGAATTCTTACAATTGAATTGTAAATTTAGAACATGAGCGTATCTAGAGCGCAAAAATATAGCAGACAATTATTTAAATCCAAGAAATGATTTAAACGTCATTTGTTCTATTTGATCATAATTTCTTTAAACAGAATAAATTTTGATTTTAAAAAATAATGATTAAATCAAAGAAATCAAAGAAATTTTTTCTTTAACTGTACAACAAAAAAACATTTCTTTAAATCGAAGAAACCTTTTTTCTGGGTGAACGCACTGGTCTATCATATCAGAGGGTTCGACCCTGGGAAAGAAAAAAAAAATTTACACTCGTATCTCCTTTCGGAAAAGGTTGGCAACCTCTCGAGAATGTCCTTGCCCATTTCCCAAAAAGAAACACCTCTCGAAAAATCCGCCGTTTGGAATCGGCATTAAAACTGTAAGTCTTGTATACTTATGGCAATTGAATAATCAGCGTGCACACCACAAACAATATGAGAGAGATAAACACAGGCAAAAAATCTATAAAAGTCTAAAAATATAAGAAGAAGAAGAAAAATTGTAAATCTAAGGTTTTGTTTTGTAGGTAAGATTTTGTTTTTTCTGAATTGTATTAGGTGTACAACTTTGCTTCCGCCGTTTTCCTATAGATGGCTTTAGCGGTAAGTGGTGGTCAAAATAAATAGATTATAGACGTCATACAATAAACTTAGGCATCTGTCAATATAACCCCATAGAAACATTTGTGTCTGCATCATAAAGTTATTCTCGATTGAAAATGTCAGTTTACGAGCCAAATTCTCGTCATTTGCGGGAGGTTTTAATTTTTTGCTTCAATATGAAGAAATCTGCGGCTGAGGCTCATCGAATGCTCTCAAATACTTATGGTGAGGCTGCTATTAGTGAAAGAACGTGTCGTGAGTGCTTTCAACGCTTCAAGAACGGTGATTTTGACGTCCAAGGTCATGCTCTGTATTTGGTGGGATCAGCTCGGCGTAGTGTATTATGAACTGTTAAACCGACTGAAACAATCACAGACGATCGGTATCGAACGCAATTGATGCGTTTGAGCCGAGCATTGAAAGACAAACGGCCGCAATACAACGAGAGACACGGTAAAGGGATTTTGCAGCATGACAATGCTCGACCCCATGTTGCGAAAGTGGTCAAGACATACTTGGAAACGTTGAAATGGGAAGTCCTACCCCACCCGCCGTATTCTCCAGACGTTGCTCCCTCTGACTATCACTTGTTTCGATGGCACACGGCCTGGCTGACCAGCACTTCCGGTCTTATGAAGAAATAAAAAATTGGATCGATTCGTGGATAGCCTCAAAAGATGACAAAAGATGAAAGTTTTTTCGACGCGGAATTCGTACACTATCCGAAAGATGGGAGAAAGTAGTGGCCCGCGATGGACAATACTTTGAATCATAAATGTATAACCAGTTTTTTACAATAAAGCCTCGAATTTCGGAAAAAAAACGGCGGAAGCAAAGTTGTACACCTAATAATTAGTGTTTGTATTGTTTTTATCTTCCTTTCGGCATAATTACAAATATGTACCTAGCAACCCAGAAGATAGCTCGTCATTTTTCATACGAATCCAGGAAGGATGCCATGACCACGAATCCCCCAAGATATATCGCAGCTTACGATTTACAGTGACTGGCGGAAGCGCTTTTATTTTTCAAATCTTGACAGCGAATCATATGTTGATCGTGCCTCTTTTATAAATTGCACGGATGGAGATATGTGAGAGTAGCTTCTCTGGCACAAGAAATTTTTCACGCGTTTGAATTACCTTCGGTTATGATTTACGATATCGTACTTGACGAGAAGTTAGCTAATATGTTTACGGCAATAAATGGAACATACGTCCGTACTTCCGATCATGCAAGATTATTCACGTGCGATTGGACGCCTACCAACCCAAAAATTGGATGCCTACCAACCCGAAGATTGGACCTACTAATTTCCAGCGGGAAATTGACTCGTATTGAAGATCGTTTTTCATCAGTACTTTTGCATTTTTGACCGTTATAACTCATTTTATTTGTTCCTAATAAAATGCTCGATGAATTTTTTGTGAAAAAGTTTGTGAGACTTTTTCACAGCATTTTTATTTTACTATTAAAATTTTTATTATATTAAAATAATTCTTAATTATCATTTATATAAAATATTATATAATATAAATAATGTTTCTCAACGTTATATCTTACTCTTTTCATATACTTTTAATTATTAAAAATAAGATATCTTAAATTAAGACAAATTGTAATATTTATTATTATTTAATTAATTATTATTTAAGTGTAATATGTTAAAAATTATTGATATAGCCTATACTTGAGAGTGACTTTAAAATCATTAAAAAATCTGTATGCAGATTTATGATATGAGATTGATAACTATACTGATAGAATTATTCTAACATCTCTAACTTTATTTTTGACGAACCACGAAACGTAATTAACTTTCTCCTTTAATCATTACGTTTATATAACTATGTGAATGTACCAAAATATCTGACATGCTTTCAAACCCCCAGAGTTCAGTTCGCTAATTTCATTTGTTGCGACTTGCGTTGCTTTCAAATGTATTAATTAATGAGTGTTTGGGGAGTAATAAACACAAATATCATTCAACGAGCAGAATTAGCGCATAGGATGGGCGAAAACTAGCTCATCTGCAAGTTGTCTCAAGCGATCTTCATTTCCCGACGTGACCGAAAGGATCGATAGACATGCATGTAAAGGTAACTTTGGACGACATGATCAATGTACGCCATATTAGCAAATATTTCACATACATACATGCATAATTATCCATATGAATGGATAGGCCAATATTTAGCGAATATGCATAAAGTTAGCGTATATTAATCATGTTGTCTGGAACAGCTTCGATATTTAGACGAGTATTCATCACATTAGCCTGTATTAGACTACAGATTGACAATTACAATTAATGGTCCTATTTCAGAGATTCGAATTCGATCCCCAGTCGAGTAATAATTTTTATGATAAAATCATTTATAGATTTTTTTTAAATATGTTATTCAGCATCAATAAGGGGATGCTGGAGTGATCAAATTATTGATATTATAGTTGTATAAAAATTTCCGAATTGTCTAAACGAAATAAAAATTTGTAGGATTAAAGTAGACGCAAAATTAGAAGGTGGTAGACTTTATACTAAAATCGAAAAAGTTTTTTCGATTTTCAAATTAGTTATGGGTAAACATATTTATATCTATTAAATATAATTACAAGGGTCTTTTTTTTCTTTCGTTCCGTCGATTTCACACTCAAGAGTATGTTGGGATTCTCATTTGCAAAATGCTTCTCAGATATCATGTCACCCTTGTTATATATTGAATAATAAACAAGGATGACAGTGACACTAATAGAAGCGTCTAGGATTCCTCGTCACAAATGAAAATTGAGAACTTGACGGAAAGGAGTTGGACTCTTTGGACTCGACGGACTCTCTTCCGTTCTTTCCATATTCCCACGCTCTGCAACTCTTCAGCCTGTAATCGCTATGCGATTGTGAATATTGAGTTATCTAGTTATCTTTTCTCGCGATTAAAAGTCGATATTTATTATCTTTTTTTGCTTTCGACTCTCGAACACTTACAAAAGCTTGTTTAATTTCCATCTACAATTTTTAACCATCCATCCATCTGTAATTTCCATTTACAATTTTTTTAGATGCATTGCATAATCAACAATGTAATTTTTTGAATCGCTCACAGATGAAAAATGTGTACTTCAGCCAAAATTTGACATCAATTGAAATGTATTTTTAATGACATCATTTCTAAATAAATTTATATGTAAAAACCTTTTTTTTAAAAACCTTTCTGTATGTAAAGATCGAAAGATGAAAGCTATAATTTTCTTGATAACATTACTATTTCTATGACTCTACGGCATATTAACTAAGAAAATTATCCAATCACATTTTACGTGCGTCTTATAGGAGAAATGCGACTGGATAATTTTTTTATGCATACGATGTTTGTACGATTATACAAGTTATGTGGATATCCATAGTATAATAAGACAAGGGGACAGATTCTGAACTTGATACAGAGCGAGAGGGAAGCACTTGCGTACAGTTCAAATGCACATACCATATCAATTCCTAGTAATTTTTAACTGCTTTTACCAATGAAATTGTATTATTTTAAATTAGCCAATTAGCGATGTGGAAAATTGATATATACATATACAGCGCACGTCTACATAACCCTTAATTGGATTTAAGGATATTTGTAGTTATGAAACTAATCAATTATAGCTATTCTTCTGAAGAATGGAATGACTATGATTGGTTAGTTTCTAATTACGGATTAACCCAATGCTAGAACTATCGGTGTTTTTTTCGTTATGCAACCAGAAGCAACCATGGCTAAGATTATTTTCATCTTCTGATCCCTGAAGATGATCCCTACATATATTAGTGTACTCGTTTTCAAGAATTTCATACCGCTCTACGCATAACCAGATGCAGCCATTTATAAACATTTACATCGATAACTTTAAAATGACATAGTGCGGAAATGAATATATATCAAAAATGTGTATAAATAGTTTCCGAAAAAAAGGATGCAGAAATTTATATTTTTTTCGATTTCCGAAGAAAAGAATACATAGCAACTTAATGTCATAATGACATAGCGCCAACTTTAAATAACCGCGACAACATGGCGGCTTCTGGATACCACTTTTCTTATGTTCAAGATGAGCAAGAGCATATTTCCACATTCCTAATATACTTCTATCGTGGATGAAATTGGACAAGAGGCCAACGCGATGCTGCAAAAACGCTTTGAAGCGTTTCTTAACTAGTCAGTTTGTAAAATTCTTTTTTCTAATTTTTCTAATTTTCTAAATCCATCAAATGCTTCAAAACATTTGTAGCGAGACTTTGATCACAGCCAAGATGTTTTATTGCGTATAATATGCAGCACGACCAATAAAAAATCGTCCCTAAATGTTAGCGCGACTTTCATTTTTCTAATATGTAGGACTGTGTTCGGAAACACTCGTTGGTGTTTCGATAACTTCAGTGGAGAAGTAGTAGGGGTATCGCGTGCCTTTGGATGGTGAGTGTTCCCGAACGGCTTCCGTGTGGCGTATGTATCATCTCAATTCCACCTCACCGCTCATGTTTAACACTAACCTCGAGCTAAATAATTTACTGGTGAAGAAAGGCGATGGAATGATTGTAAAAAGGAACAACGACGGTATATGATTATAAAAAGAAAGAAATATAAGCCATTCCTTCCAAATTTCGAATTTCGATTGGTCGATTCCCTTATGTACTATGTATTATGCAAATCTGTGCTGCGGTCATACACACCAGCTCACACCGACTCCCCTTGCTTTTCGCACGAATAGTTTAGTGGCATTCAGTGTGACGCTCTCGACGTTCTCGAACGCTCTCACATTAGTGCACACCGAGTACACACGAGTATTTCCGAACGGCTGATGTGTATTGGTAGCATATCAGTGAGTGTTTCCAAACGCAGCCTAAAATATGTTAAATATGTTTTAATACGATATATCAAATATACAAAAACTCGAAAAAATAAAATCGAATCATCAAACATTACATTCATGTCAGTTGCATTTAGAAGCAAAATCGTGGACGCCATTATTTTGCTACTGCACATCTTTGGGAATACAACACCATGTCTAATCCCACCATGACTTTCATTTCACATTTGGGCACGCCTTATATATTTCCACCATTAATCTGATTAAGGGCAGGGCCACTACCATTAACCAATGGGCTAATATGGGCTGCAGTTCTAGTGCTGCAACGCCTAGTGGGGAGCCGCCTGCCGCCCAAGT
This sequence comes from Atta colombica, assembly GCF_001594045.1. Taxonomy (NCBI): domain Eukaryota; kingdom Metazoa; phylum Arthropoda; class Insecta; order Hymenoptera; family Formicidae; genus Atta; species Atta colombica. The sequence continues at coordinate 617,312 of NW_017259342.1, forward strand.
GATACCAGATGAAAAATGAGAAGCACTGGTCATGTAAAAGTCAAGATAATTTATTTTAAGTTAAATCTCGGTTAAAAGTTAACTATAAGTGAAACTGAGTGTAAAGCCGATATTTAGTCAGATCTTATATTTAAGACCGTCTTAAGAAGTTATGAACTAATCAAAGAGCTGCATTAACGTCTTAAGACATTACTTAAATATGATTTTGAAATAAGAATCGACTACGAATATCGCCTATAGTCTCATGTAACCATCGATTAACTTAACCGAGATTAGTGAGAGGGTGCGTTCTACTTGACGTTTGCAATGTTCGCAAGCATCATTTCATCCTTATCGTTTTCAAATATTAAACGAAGATGAAATGATGCTCGCAAACGTAAACGTTGTTAAATGGAATGCGTGATCTACAATGATAGTAGCAGTGGATGAGAGTGTAAAGCCGTTCTACATTAGTTACAAGTTGCTCGCAAGTTTGTTGTGATAGCCAATATGAAGCGTTGATTTTAAAATGCAAGCTTAAGAGTAACTAGAACCTTAAGAGTAACAAATTGACTAATTACAGTTGAATGTAAGAAAAATAATCGACTATGATTGGTCAATTTCTTACTCTTGCAGCCTCATCTATTAGGCGTTCGGTATTGCAAATCAGAGACGTCTGTTTGCTCTTTTACTTCCACAATCGTTCGACAATTTGCATCTTTCTGCTACATGTCATTTCATCTTCATTCGGTATTAACATTTCTAGAGTCAATTGAGCTGCTCCGGATTCAAAAGCTGCATTTGGCAATACAAATCTAATGCGTCGGAGTGCTCTTTTTCTACACTGCACGTGACATATGCTATAATATAAGAGCACTTTGAGGCCTCAGATTTGCATTATCGAACGCAACTAAAAGATCGAGCTCGTAGAGTTAATGCAGATTTTCGCGCCTAAATTAAATTCATAATCAGTATATTTATAATAATATATATAT
>NW_017259342.1:618385-631085 GCF_001594045.1 Atta colombica
TATATAATGTACATTCATCTATTTTAATACTTCTATTTTACAAATAGTGAAGTTGAACTGTTATAATGTCTGAGTCTACAAACGTTCAAACAAATACTATCAAATAGAAATTGATGGAGTACATTATGTATAATATTTAGCAAGAAAAGTAAGTTTTTAATTTTTTCCTCTTTATAAATTTGAAGTTGATGTATTTGAAAACAAAGAATTTACTAGTTAATTTTTAGATCAAAATTCATATTGCACATATATAGAATGAAATAAAATCAATAACTGTATTAATGTATTAAAGACTCTAACGAATATAAATCAATTGATATAATTTATAAATTGCTGAAATTTATTTTGCAATGTAGTATTTTCTTTTAAGAAAACACACCTTGCATATGAGTCTACTACATTCATGTATAATCTATTTTTAATATATAAGACTATTATCAGTTTCTAAAGCGAAAAAAATTTTCAATTAATAGGAAATATTTTATTTATTCATAAAAATAAACAATATCATTTTATAATCTAATCTTAAAAGACAGTTTACAACTCTGTAGTATTCGGAATTAATTCTTGGCACTCTCGGGGTGTGGTCAAGTTGCCACTACATATGCTTTGAAGCATTTGATTAACCAATTGAAAGAAGAATTTTACTAATTAACCAATCAAAAAATGCTTCGAAGCATTCGTAGCGGCAACTCGATCGCATCCCGAAGATCATGGAATCGAGTCTTGAAACAAGGTGAAAATTAAAAGTGAGCAAATTTACTAGAATGCTGATAATTTAATTAGTCAACACCTAGTAAATTTGCTCACTTTTGTAGTTTTCACTTTGAAGATATAGAATCGACCTCTCACGTGATCAACCTCGCATCTCAGATTTATATTGTCGAACGTATCTATTATTGATACTGCCATTGCAAATCACGCAAAAGCGCCCTATGTGAAGCGTGCCGAGGTTGTGCTTGTTCAGAATTGCGGTAGGTATTACATGGCACAAATTACACGCATTTGCATCCGTTCATCGATTGCGAATAGAAACAACGTTGGGCGGCTCCGAGATCAACTCAGAATGAATTTGGTAATTTCCATGTTATAATATATAAAATATACATAAAAGCGATTAATTTATTAATTAAAATAAATAATTTATATATGTACTCTCTAAATCTAAATCAGGGTAATGATATCGGTGCCAAGTATATAATTCACTGGTAATTATTGGGTTGTCCGGAAAGTTCGTGCCGATTTTGAAGGAAAATTGAAACGCAGAAGATTTAAATTTTAGTATACATTTATTAATTATATAGGTTAGTTATTCGGCACTAAATATGAGATCCTTAATACATATAGCTAATCTTTATGTTGACAACAATGTCTACAATGAGTCGGAGTAGTCGGAAGTTTTATTCATAGTCAGGCCTTATATGTAAAGTCTTATATCTTCCTTAAATTTATCTTTAGACATTCTACGAATTATTTCATTGGCTGCTGAGCATCTAAAAATAAATTTAAGGAAATCTTAAGTACAAGGTCTGACTATGTACGATCAATGCGATACTGTAAACATTTTGAAGCGTTTTTTAACTGGTCAATTTGTAAAATTCTTTTTTCTAATTGATCCATCAAAGTTGGTGCGTCAAAGCATTTGTAGTAAGACTGACCATAGTCTATGAATACGGGCATTAATCTTAAACTGTGGTCAAAGTCTCACTACAAATGCTTTGAATAACATAATATTATAAAACACAAATATAACCTCAATTTCAATTTGCTTGCAATTCTGGACTCCACTGACTTCGAAGACAGTGGAACAAAAGTTGAACTCAGTGTAAGTTTTTTGCAGTTTTATCAATGAAACATTAAACACTGAACCTAGTTTTCACAATGGAACACAATTTCATTCAGTATGCACCAGTGTTGCATCAGTTTTCCCAATGGAAGACGCTAATAATCGTGAGATATGAATTTTTTTCGCAGTTCCAATTTTTAAATGCCTATAACTTTGCGAAAATAATCCAAATGAAACGTTTTTTTTTAAATTATTTGTTTTTTCTCTATTTAAAAAAAAAAATTAAAAATTTTCAAAAATTCTGTTTAATTTTTTTTAGTTTGAAGTAAAAAATCATCAATTTTTGAAAGTATGACACATTTAATTTTTTTTCAAAAAATTGTCTTAAACACTTTGATTAATTTAATAATTTTTAAGACTTTTTAAAGACTTATAAACTAAAAATTGTAGGTTGTGATAAAATCATGATTTCATATTTTTATTGCATAAGATGCAAAATTGAAAAAAAAAAGAAATTTTTTTTTGAATTCGCAAAAATAGAAGGAAAAGCTTCTCTACATCAAACTAATTTCACTTAAAATTGTGTCACAACATATGTTATATGTTAAACAAGGATAAGATAATACATGGAGGCACCCCGGTAATGTTTCGAAACAATCTAACACGGAACCGCTAAACAGCAGAATATTTTTTTTGAATGCATAATTATGATATAATAAGTACACTTGACAGATGTCTTTAAAAAAGTCATGTTATTCTTTATTTTATATTGATTATCAGTTATTACATTATATCAGTTATTTTTTCAAGTCGTTTAGTTGGTATCTCTCTTCACAATTTTCATTTTTCTTTCCATATTTATGGAAGAAAAGTAAATGTGGTTACGAAGATCCGCAGCAATTTTATTTTTCCAAGGAGCATTAGAGACTATCGCGTCATTCCGAGGAGAGAAGGAAGACACTGTTGCGGGGGCTATTATTGCGATCAGGGAGATAGTAGGCCAACTTTCGAGATGACAGTTTTATTCTTCGTGCATGGCAGACTGTACAAAAGCGAGCTGGCTGGTGATCCTCCCAGAGTGTCAAGAGGTGCTGCGGGGGAGGGGGGAAGGAAAGAAATTCTCAAACACGTTTTCGCTACTTTCCGAGCACGATATCGTGAGAATTCATGGTGAAAAGTGGGCCCCGTGGATCGCCGCGATCCGTACGAGGATAAAAGTTGAGAAACTGAGGGAAATCCGATACAACTCAGGACGAAAAATCGGCGTGCGCGCTCGTTCAGCTAAATCGCCGAGAGAAAAAGAAGAAAGTATGTTGAGGAAATATGAAAATTTCCATCAGACTCATGTTCGTGATTTTGACAATCAAGGCACAGGTAGATTATATTTTGAGAATAATTATATTTTATTTTTGCAAATGGTTATATAATTCTATCTTATTATCTTCTATCTTATTAATATAATTTATTGAATTTGTTTTTTCCTAACAATTTTTTTATTTTGTTTTTCTAGGTAAGAGAATATTTACGTATATTTATTTACGTATAATTTCACTCAACTGAATTACTAATAAACAATAAATGAGAATCAAATGAGATTGTCGAAAATCAAATGTTTAACCGAGAGGCTACTTATAAAATCACCAAGGAAATCATTTTTCGTCAGTAAGTAACCCCTCGCGTTCAACACAAATATGTGAAGATTATATTCGATCAAAATCGATGTCCAATAATAATTTTATGTAAACAAACAAATTGCGTGCTAATTATTTGTCTGTCATGAAATACAATTCTAAATCGAAATTGGAATACATAATATCACAAATTAAATTGCACAGTTGAATTGAAAATTGTAAAAATCATATAAAAAGTATTAGACATCAAGATCTTTTTTGACCGAATATGATCTTTTGTTTATTTGTGTTCAATCTTATATTTTATATATTGATTGCATATTATTATTGCGTCTTTACCTCAAATTAATATTGCTCAAATTATAATTATATATAATTAATAATTTAAATTATCTCTAATAGACATACTTCTACCTAATTTGATTTTTTTTCTTTGCTTCGTAATTTTGACGAATTATACGAGTGGTTTCTTAAAATCTATGTCGACAAATTAGATCAATAATTGAATTATCGTTATAATCGATAAATATTAGTAAAAAAAACTTTTTTTATTTATTGTCGATTTCGACAACTTCATTCTTCGATATGCAAATGCAATCAGATTCAATCAATTTTGCCAATTGATCTACGATCGCATGAACTTCCTCAGACCGCTGCTTTTTTCTATCGCTAATGCGTCGTTCAGCGAGATTTAAACTCGACGATTTACGGTAAGCAGCAAGAGTGGTCTTTCCGTTAGAGTGTCCGTGAACCCGGTCAGTTTTATGGCGCACAAGCGCGGGTAGCGAGATCAGCACGATTCTCTCAGTCGCGGGGTTAGCGACCGTGAAAGTACTCCCTTGCAGAAGTGGGACGGTCATTTTTCAAAATCGTTGCGACGATTGCGTGCGCCCACAACCGACACACTTCGCGGCGGGTCGTTGCACCGGAGGTCGGTTTCCTCGTTCTTCACCTTCGGCCGTCCTCAGCGCGCCAACCGTGAAAGAAAGTGCAATTCCCTAATAAGTACGCCGGTTAATACGTTGCACTAGTTAGCTCCTACCGATCTTCCTTTCGATTCCACCGCTTTTCTCTCTGCAATCATCTCGTGGACTTTCGAGATGACGTTTTTGCGAATCATCCCGAGTATCGCGACTGTTTCGAAGTTTCGAATAACGACGAATTGTGAATCAAAATTAAAAAAAAATTGATTTAGTTTTTTGCTGGATTAACTTTATCCGATACTTATATGTATCAATAAATTAAAGAAATTATATTTAAACTGTACATTTTATTCCTACCAAACTGTTCTTCAGAGACAATTTACCATTTTATTTATCAATTTAGAAGCAATAAACAAATGAAACTAACAAACAAATTTAGAATATCGATTAATTTATAAATGTAATAATCTTTATTTACGAAGATGGTAACAATCCTGTACGTTTTAATTGCACAGACTCTTTTAGCCTTAAAATATTTATAAAAAATTACTTAAACAAATATTCTCTAAAATCAATTATTATAATGAAACATGATTCGTTTAGAAATAATGTTTGTAATTGATGGGGTATATCCGTATCTCATTCCACGTATGATAAAATTAGTGAAGATAAAGAATATTCTTTGTGATATTCATAAACAATGACGATTTAAGATGATTACTGAGATCATACTCATATTGTTTACGGATGTCATCGCTAATATCATAAGGAATTCCTAACATATAAGATGGATTTGATTGATATCACAAGAAATTCCTTATGATATTCAGTGTTGTAACATAGACATAGACGTGTTGTAGACATAATAAAATATCTATGATACAGTATCTAGCAGTAAGTGTATTATTTAGATCCTTACAAGTTGATACTTGTACATTATTATTTTGTAGAATATTTTTTGAATTTAAACATGTTAATTTAGATACAAGGTGTATATCATTTATTTATATCAACGATAATTATATATACATAATACCCATTTCCACCAACATAGATTAATTTTAATCTCGGTTCAACTTTAATCTAATTCTAAAGATTAGAAAAAGACGAAGAATAAGTTGAACCGAGATTAAAGTTAATTTACGTTGATGAAAATGGGCATAAATCAAAACATTCTCATGTTTTTCAGTAGTGAGGGATAAAGAAATTGAAAAAAAGTTTAAGTGATCTCAGTAACCATTGATCACAGTACTTTTCAAAAGTTTATTAGTAAGCAGAAAAATTAAGAATGTTAATATTCATTATCTTCACCGCTTACTCAACATAAACCTATTAATAAAAAATATAGCACAAACTTCCAAGGGATGTCCTGAGAACATTCCCAGGAAGATTTCTGGGATGTGTGCTGTAATGGAGATGATTATGCATATGTATCGTGGCTTAATATGATTGCCTAAACAGTTAAAAGAATAATTGTAGTATAGTATAAAATGCTTTTTCTGATTGAACTCAAAATACCAATTTTCGAATGACGTTACAACATAATATATCCATTTTCGATTCAGATTGTTATGACCCGGGAACTTTTGATCAGCATTTATAATACCGCAATTTTGATCGTAGTCATTTTCTCACAATATCAAGGTGAATCCTTTCCAAAAAATCTTTTTTGTAACTCTAATTTCTATGACAAAAAAAGAGCAGACACTAATAACACTTCCGATATACTTCAGGTACTTCTGAAGAAATCAGTGTCGAAAAGGAAACAGGAAATTGTTGGAGAATTTCAAAACTTAGCGCTTTTAGAAAAGACACTTGAATGAATAATACAATGTTTGGTTGTTAATTGATTTATTATTTAAAAAATTTATCACATATGATATGATATTCTTCTTTATTGGCCATCCAAGCCTTAATAGTATATTGAGCAGTAAATCGCTCGGGATGAGCCTAATCAGCGAGCGATCAACTGATTTATTGTTAATTAATAATGTGTAGCATTTGCAATTTATTCGGTGCAATACAGAGAAACTCGACGACCGATCGAGTCCGAATTCATCATTTTGCAACAAATTATTAAACTTTTATTGGAAAGTCCGTTGAGATAGTACTCTCGCTCGGTCTTTCCCGCGTACTCGTTGTGTTTCTCTCGCGGGTCGGCGCGTCCACAAAAGGAAAACGAATTCTTCTGTCAGTGGAAGCGCCGTTCATTCGTTTCCAGTTCTTCCGATCAGTGTAGCTCTCTCGCCACAAGAGAATTTTGCCCGTCGAGATTTTTCTTGCGTGCATCGCTCGCACTCTCCCGGTTCGCTTCTATTTTTCCACTCTCTCGCGCGATGATCCTAATGATCGAGCAGCCGTACCGTCTGCCCGATCTAATGTCCCGTTCTCTCGTCTATCGGCAGGAATAAACTAACTCGCGACGTAAGTCGGCCAGTTATAAATAAAAGTATAGCTTTGTTGTCGCACAGGCGGCGCGCTCCACTTGCGGCACTTTCATAACAGAACGAGGGGAAGAGCCAGGAGAGCGAGAGGCGACCGAGGAAGATGGTCGGAAGAAGGGAGAGGAGAGATGCTTTCCACCGTTCAGAATCGGAAAGAGCATCCTGCCATTCGTAACAGCGGTCTCTTCTTCGATCTTAAACGTAGCAAGAAACGAACGACTTTTCTTGAAAACCAGGTCGAGCTGGACAAATCGTCATACACAACACCACATCTTTCTCTTTCTCTCTTTCGGTTGATTTATGCGCCAATCTATTTACTATTACTAGTATCCTGTAATGTGCTGTTAGTGTGTTCTTTCAACATCATACTGATAGAAGAGCGAGATATGTGGTTTATTAATGAGATTGATATCAATGAAGCTACAAAGCAGCAAATTTTAAGCTACAGTTTTTCCGATGTATCCTTAATTAAAAAAAATTTTAATCATAATTGTAAAGACGTAAACAAATCATTACAATCAAAAATGCAGTCTTAGGTATGCTTTATAATAAGCCATTATAGAAATGTTAAGTTTCAGTTTTCAGTTTAGAAGTAAACAATTTTTTTAATTTAGTAAGTTGATAAAAAAATAATTGGCGTTAGCGAAATCGGTCCTATGTTCACTGTCGCTATAGAAATATTATAGGACAAAATTTGCTGACTTGCTTTGTCAGCATTTTGGAGGATTTTGTATAGCAATTCCTACTCGATTTCTACCATTAGATTATCACATATTTTTCCAGTGCTTAGTTTCTGTCATTAATCTGTTAGCATAAACATGTCAGCAGACTTGCTCCTGAGGATATTATTTCATTTGTGCGTTTTTGTCGTATGACAAATGCGTGCAAGACAGAGAGGTCCTCGGATTTCTTAATTTTATAACCAATCAACAGGCTTGAAAAATTTATGACGTATGACGAAAATGCATAAATCAAATCTTACTCTAATGCGGGATTGTTATGGAAAATTCAACATAATGAAATTTTTCTGATGACAGATTCGAACTTATCTTACCGCCTTAAATACAAAAAAAATGTTTTCCTTATAATAAACATTATTGAAAAATTGTGAATTTATTATAAAGTTATTAGTTATTAAGAATCACTTTTCAATCAATATCACAATTCATTTTAACATTTTGACGTTATCGTTACGATAACGTCAACGATAGGTTGAATAGATATTATTGTGTCTGGCTCAATCAACTAAAATTGTTCGAAATACAATATATGTATATACATATATATATGTTAGATGTGAGAAAAAATTCGTGGCGTTTTTTAATGCCATCTAATGGGAAAAAATATATTGGGTTGTCCGGAAAGTTTGTGCCGACTAAAATTTAAATTTTAGTATACATTTAGTATACATTTATTAAATTAAAATTTTCTGCGTTTCAATTTTCCTTCAACATCGGCATGAACTTTCCGGACAACCTAATTAATATATATATATATTATGACCTTCAGAATATTCCGCTAAATCATATATAATATGTGTCTTCCAATAAGAACACAATGGATTATTACATCCTTATTATTTGCCAATGTTAAACAAAAATGACATAATCATTGTCGTACTTTGTCACTTGTTAGAAGGCACATACTGTCCACCCAAAAATTTCTTCTTTGAAAAATCAGGATTCTAAGGGAAAGAATTGAATAATGAGAGAAGTGGATGTGTATCCCACTTTTGAAACTTATGTAAAGTCTCTTCTACATAAGTTGTAAGTTGTTGTAATTGTAAGAATATTCTTCTCTCATATTCGGCTGTGATTGGTGAATTTTTACAAATACAATCACTTATAACTACTACTAATAACGTTTATTACGCAATTGTAGAATAGGATTAAGAGCTAAGCCAAGAAAAGATGTCGAACGTTCCAGGAATAGATCAGAGACTTCGTCCATTTTAGCAAGCAACTATCTCGCCGCGAAGCCACACAGCCCGTTAGGAGGGATTCTTTCTGATTTTTTCGTATATATAGTAATCGTATATATAGTAATATCTTACACAATATTACCCAAATTTCTCACGTCCATAAATGTTGGGCCCTCATCCGTCATTGATCCGTTTCAATCTCATATCAATTGAAAATCGTGTGTAATCAACGCAGAGGAAAGGGGGCTGTAAATAAATTTCGCAAGAACGTAATCGGCGTAGCTCGTTTTTCTGTTTTCATGATCAAGTTTCAAGTTTGCCGAGAGGGGCTGGCTAGCCGAGTCTCTGACACTGGCATTGGCCTACTCTCTCCAGCGTCGTTCACTCTCTTGCTTCGCGTTTGTGTTCTCACTCTCTTTCGTTTCTTAGTCGAGACAAAACACGCGCCTCCATTTTCCACTATTGCGCTTTCCTACTTCATTCCGATCTTTAGAACTTTACTTTTTATTTCTAAATGTTGGTGATATTTAATAAAAGACTTGTGCTGAGTGTTAAAGCGCTCTTTAATGATTCAATTCATGGCATATTAAAAATCATGAAATTTACCTCGATATTTAATCCATGAATTGTAAAAAGTTAAAAAATATTATTAAAAAAAAAACGCATTTAGAAGAATGAACGGAATTTGAATGAAATCTAAGCAAAGGCTATCACAGATAAAAAAAGTTTCAGTCATAATTGTAAAATTATAAACATATCAACAATCATGGTCAAGCATTCTAAAATAGTAATATACATTCTGCAGTCATTATTAATAAATCAGAAATTAGAAGCTAGAAATTGACCAATCATAGTCAATTATCTTTCTCGCATTTAATTGTGATTGGTCAATTTTTAGCTTTTGGCTTCTGATTTAATTTCTTAACAACAAATTTGTTAAAAAATATATATTTGTAAAAATGCTCAAAATGTATTTATATTTAAAAATCTCTAATTTATTATCTATTCTATAAATTTTTTTCCTCACCTATGAATAGATTAGAAATTAAGACAAATTTTAAAATCTTGTCTCTCTTTGGCAATTCTGACAAAATTAATTGGCTGATCTAGTAATCGGTGTTGGTGAAACCGGTCCATGTCAGATAGAAATTTTATGTGCGTACGTATAAACTTATGAAAACGTACTCGTTGTATGTTTATGGTGTATATCGAATCGTATTCTCGATTTTTGTGGCCGAAGTCGACTACAAAACTTTTCTATTCTCATCTGTGATTAATGAGGAGAAGAATGACAGTTCAATGAAAGGATTATGTGGATCATTGCCACGTATTGCTACATGCATTGGAAATAGGATAATGTCGATAATTGATGCGCAACAGCGCTCGCACTCATTGTCTCTCATGCGTATCAAGAATACGGAGATTTTGGGTGAAATACATACGAGACTAATGAATTCAAAACTTGTTGCATAAATTTTTTATTTTATCTTCTACCAGCACATTGTGTTTTCAATTAAAAAATAAAAATACAAAAATACAGTTAAAATAATTTTACTTTAATTATATATAAATTTCAAACAAAAACGGAAGATAATTTTCACATCTCTAGATATTTTTGTGTTAAAACTGCAATTTTAAAGGAAATAATAATTATATATTTGCAATAGGATTGAAAAAGACATTCAACATGATATATTTGAATAGTTAAGCTACTCGCGTAGCTTCAAGGAATGAGAAACGCTCTCCGTCGCGGCAATCTCATTTCATATGTCAAGTGGATATAAAGTTGTCACTACTAACCTAGACACGCATAGACACGCGTACACGACGCAACTCGTCTATCTAGTTCATTGTCAGGAGTCCGCGATTAGCGAGATGCAGAATGCACGCGCGCGCGTCTTCGCGACGAATCTGCAGATTGTGAGATACGCGTAACACCTTGTTGATTACTATTATTATTTTGCTTTACATTAAAGGATAGGAAAGACATCCAGCGGACACGTGCGGAAATTACATTGTAAAAAGACATGCTAATGAGTGCTGAAAGTAGGACAAGCGAGACGCGTACAAGACAAGATACACTCTTGATTTCTCCGGAAAAGCCGAAGTGTCTGCGAGGAAAAAGTTTGAAAAAAGAACTGACAAGCGAAAGAAAAGACAAGCGAACAGCGTGAAAGAGAATGTACGGAAAAGAGAACAGTTATTAAATATAATTAAATATAATTAGACATTAAATTGCGTGCGACAACTCTTATCCTATATATTATGCTACACTTCGTTTGTAAGCTTAATATGCAATATATACTTTGTGTCAATTCATGAAACATAAAGCTGCATTCTATATATATATATATATATATATATGTGTGTGTGTGTGTGTGTGTGTGTGTATACACGTGGCATCGTAGAAATAGAAACGAAAGCTTATAATATTCAATCTCGATTGTACATTGACTACATTTGTACTAAGAGCTATATTCAACAATTATACGCTTCTATTGATAATTACGATTCGATAGTGATCGATTAGTCAATAAAGTTCTCCAAAACCATGAGAAAAGTTAACACTCCGATTTATTATGTTATACGTAATATACAAGTACATATGTATATGAATACTTTGCGTGATTCATAAAGCATAAAGCTACGCTTTATACATATACACAGAAATAGAAACTAAAATTTAAATCCAGTATCGATTGTATGTTGCTTAAGAGCTATGTTATCCAATAATCATGTGTCTCTATTCACGGTTACGCGATCGATTAGTCAATAAAGTCTCGCAGAACGCGAAAATTTAGCACACTTCGTTTGTGTACGCAATATGTGTACATGAAGTTATATGCCTTACCTTAGACGATGTAGAAATAGACGATGTAGAAATAGAAACTAAAGTTTATAATAGTTCATTTATAATTCAGCCTCATCGAAATATTCAGTTTCATCGAAATGAAATTTATTACAAAATTTCAAATATTATAAAAATTGCTGTATCATTAGAAAACACTTTCTAATTTGTGTTTGTTTTCCAAACAGATTTAATCCCAAAGAGGGTTCTAAAGTCGTCTGTATTATCGAAACTATATAATCTTTGCATAACAATTACCTTTTTTCTCTTTTATTGAAAATTCTTTTTCAAGATTAAAGTATACGCATTAATAAGTGTCTGTGAGATAAAGGTGTCTGTGCTAAGAACGACAAAAAATTTCGGAATTGAGATCTTCTTGGTTCAATATGATGCTCTAGAACTGTCATATCATAACATTGCTTCATATAAAAGCTATGCAATCTATACTTATAAAATAATAGTCTACAGACTAGTAGTTGCACGAAGAAACAACGTGTAGTTCTTAAAATTGAACTTGTGTCCGTATTCATAGTCAGACCTTGTACTTAAGGCTTCCTTAAATTTATCTTTAGATGCTCAGCAGCCAATGAAATAATTCGTAGAGTATCTGAAGATAAATTTAAGGAAGCCTTAAATATAAGGCCTGACTATGAATACAAGTATTAGATGTCTAATTAAATAAAACGTTATTATCATATGAAAATTTATTTGATTTATGGCATGAGAATGAGGTATTGATGTGTCAATGGCACGTAAATTGTCTGTATATAAATGCTATTTACTAATATATGACTAATCGTCTTTAGGATCCCTTTAAATATATATTCTAACATTAATAATTATAATTGTATCTTTAAAGAATTTTTTTTTAATGACCGCTTATGCTGATATTTTCTGAATATCTATTAATTATGCAGCCCAGTTTTTTAGTTTTTTTTTATAATATTTGTTTACAAGTTTATACATTTTTTTGCACTACGTATTAATGAAAATATCGGATTTTTTATATGGAATAGTATTTTTAATTCATTTTATTTTATTCATGTATTACAAAATAACAGCTATTTAGATTCAGCAATTTTCCAGTCTGTATATAAAATAAAAATTTTATTTATTTTATTTATTTTACATTATGTATCATTGCTTT
>NW_017259342.1:631185-646293 GCF_001594045.1 Atta colombica
ATTTCCAAAATCCTTGTATTCTTGTTTTCTTCTTTCCAATTACATACTCATTCCCACGTTGCTTTTAGAAAGCGCTTAATTAATTAATATAATTGCGAAGGCGGCGCTATTAAAAGGCACTAAGGGATACGCAACCCATGCCAAAAATAAATTTTTTTGCTGATTTTGCCAGGGAAAAACCTGTTTCGCGGTATGTGATATTGCGCAACGTGTACGACTAGTGCGAAAGCATGCCCAGCATAACACGCAATTATGCGTGAGAGCGTGTCGCAGCATAATTACACATAATCATCTATCAAAATAAATTAGTAATAAAAAAAACTCTTGTCATTTATCTCTCTGCTGAAGAAAACTTGAGTAATCAATTTTGTATCCACGGTTGTCACTCATCTTTCCGATTTTTGACCGGAAACTCCCTTTGATTTTTTGGCGTTTCGATAGATGGAAAAAATTTTTCAGTTGATCACTCTAAATTTTGATGATCTTTTTTATTATAAAAAAAACTGTAAAAATGACGGCAGTAAAAATCTTATAGATTGGTAATACGCACAATGAAAATTAACAGAAATTTAAAACTTAATTGTTTTGGTTTCAAAAAGGTAATAAACTCTCTCTCTCTCTCTCTCTCTCTCTCTCTCTCTCTTTCTCTCTCTTTTCTTTTAATGTAGAGGACTATTTTTAAAGGAAGCAATTAAAAGGAAAATGACAATTTCAATAATACATATAGAAATTATTTGTATCGGTGTAAATATAATAAATTATTGTGCACCGAATATTTCTACTTATTCTTTTTCCTTTCGAAAATGAAATTCTTTGAGAATATTACAGAACTCTGAAAGTGATCATTTTCATATCTCAATGTTCGATACTTTTCAACTATATTTTACAAATTGACAGTCCTCTTATCGAAGATTTCGCTATCTTATTGGAGATCGAATATTACTCCCGAAATTTTAAAATTGTTATTGGCTTGTAATAATCTCTCTAATAAAAAAGTTAGATTTAGAAGATTTCTTTGCAAAATTAAAGGAAAATAGGGACGTATATAAGTCAACGTGTATAAATACAACGTGAAAAAGGTGTATGTACTACTTTTTTTTAATTTTTTATGTAAATCAAGTTTAGTTAATAAAAAATTTATATGAAGAAGTTGATAACTTATGTTATCAAGAAATAAGGTAATCAATTCTTTTTAGATGAAACCATATTTTTTTCGTTGCAAACCAATTATCGCGATTGACAATTTAAAAAGTTAGGACAATTAGGTTACCCGGAAATTCGTTCAATCAAAAGATAAAGGCTCTGATTCGAAAAGATAGCAAATTAAAAAAATAACAAACTGAAGCGGTAGTAAATTACATGATCCCAACTTCTGTGGTAATAAATGATAGTATAAAATGTCAAAAGAACTAAATAGTTTCGAGATAAAATGTAGATGCAGAGAGAAAGTATCTTATTCTGAATTTGAAATTTCGAATCTTAGTATTTTAACTTTTAAATAGAAAGCGCTATTTCAAGCCTAACATTCAAATTGCTTGCGGCAATTAAATTTTCAATCGTTGGAAAAATATGGGCGGTAAACCCTAAATCATTCTGTTATCGAATAGAAACCGAAATACGTGAATTTCGTTGCTTTGAAAATGTTATTAATTTACGATACGATAACAATCTAACCATTTAGAATTTAGAATTTATATAACGGCTAATGTTTTTTCGGAATATACTATAAAATGTATTAAGAAAAAAAATTCACTAGACTTGGATCAATAGCCGATATTTTTGAGAGTCGTTGAAATAGAATCATTTCGTGAGTCTACGGTTTTGTAATTCTGACAAGAAGAATTATATTCACTTTCTTCTGTCTCTTTTACTCACAATTTCGAATCTCTATAAAGTTATTTAATGAGAAAAGCTAAAAAGTCAGAGTGATTCATTTTGATCAATTGTCTAAACGTCGTATATATATATATATATATATATACAGGGTGTCCCGAAATTTTTTGTCAAGCGCTCTTGTGTAGATAGAGCGGACTAAATTGAATCGAAAAATCTACACAAGAGCGCTTGGCAAAAAATTTCGTATGCGTGCGTGCGTGCGTTTGTGCGTGCGTGTGTGTGTATGTGTGTGTGTATTTATAAATGCTGAGTCTTTTATTTTATTACATATCTCATTTTTCAAACAAATTATTTGTCGAAAGCGGGGAATCAATGAAGTGAATATTTTCGAAAATATAGTTTTTATACATATTTCGTCGTATGATCAATCAATTAACTTTTATTAATTAATTTTTAATCAATTTTTAAAGTGTGATTTTTTAAAATTCTTACTTATATATTTAATTAAATATTAAATTTAAATTATTTATTTCTTTTCTTTTGTCGTATCACAAAGATAATGTAATGTCACGGTGAACAATACCTGTAATACGTGTCGAATTAAACGGAGAATTTCAAGTCAAGTCAGTATCGATGGGCCAAACGGTCTGTGTTTCACTTTCGGCGTTCCAAGAATTAAATTCTTCGGACGAATACGTACACGACGCGTATCAACTGCCGTGTCAAGGACAACGCGTCTATTCTCGCGTGCTTTCCTGAGAAACACGAATAGCATCCCATTGGTGAGGTGTTGTGACGTCAGAACAGTTATCCTGCAGAATTCCTTCTAATATTATCCTCTTAACCTGGAAATGGTCATGTCTCGATCATTTTGCCGCTTTTATCTTTTTTGTTTCTATTCGTACTTTTCAATTGATTAGCACTATTATATTTTTATTTTTATGTAAATATTTATTAATGTTTGTTAATGTTTTTTTGTAAGATAAAGTTAAAATAAATTATATAATAAAATATTATTACAATAATTATATTACTTTTGTTTCTTAATTGATAAATGAAAAGATATTAAAACGTTTTTTGATTAATTATTACTTATTATTATAATAATTACATATGTATTTTATTATAGCATATACAGGATGTCTCATCATATACAATATTTTCACAGCATATTCTAGAATAAAAATCCTAATTCGAAAAGGTTGAGATTGTAATAATTTTTTAAATTATAAGCTAACTTTAGTTGCTTATAAGTTAAAAACTATTTTATTTTTATAGTTTCTGTTATTATTTCTGGATTCTTTGGATCATTCTAAAAAGAAAATCTTAATACGAAAATATCGAGGCTATAGTTTTTGAATATAAACTTTGATCAATCATAATTCAAAAACTATTGTAGCTTGGATTTTCGTTATTAAGATTTTTTACTTTACCTCTATAATACGCTATAAAAGTGTATATTGTACGGTAGTTGTGAGACACCGTGTATATGTACGAAAATATGATATATTTTTACGTTATATATTTACGTTAATCACTTTATCCTCTTAAGCTTAAGACTGATTCTATATAAAATAAGTATCTGGACTTCTATTCTTAAAAAGAAACGTATACCAAAGTTTAAAGAAATGCAGTACACATTATATTGTAGTATTTTCCTAGTTTTCTAGTTTCTCATTTTTCTTTTCAAGAATAAGAATTCTCAACCGACCGCACATGATGCTCGTTTTCTTGCTGAATTGCTAGCTGGATTAGAATCTTATCACTGAAAATCCATTGTCCTCTTATAATTCGTTTTATATTTCCTTTTTCCCACCTTCATTAATTTCTACAACTTTTCCTTCTCCTTCAACTATTTCTGATTTTAATTCCATTTAGGGAATGCATAACTAAAAGAAACGCAAATAATATTACAAATTTCTATCAAACAATAAAAATTTTTAAAAATAATAAATTATTTCACGACAGAAACTTGATTAATCGACAATAGTAATTGAAGAAACTTCAATTTCATTTTTTATTAAATCATAACATGGTAGTTTTATTGATAGAAGATAAAGCGACAACTTCTTCAGGTGCTATACACTGTTATCAATGCCATACGCATAGACGTTTCCTCTCATGTATCTCTGCACACGCATTGATCGTATCCAAGATATGTGTAAGGTGACTATATTTTCTTACAAAAGATAAAGGATAAATCTGAAAATTTTAGGACTTGTTGATATATTTTCACATCAGATTGTCAACAATCTGTGCATTATAAAATTTTATTGCACAATATAATCAAATTGAGATAATGCGCAGTTTTTTGATAATTTGAAACTGTTTCGACTGTATTAGAACAAATCCTTGATCTGCAATAATAAAATATTCGAAATAACAAAAAATAAAAACAATTCTAGTTTGAATAAATTTAATTTAAAAACTTAAGAAATGTAATAAAAACAAATTGTCTTTATATTCAGGGTGTATCTGAAATAGCGCCCACTAATCAGTGCTATTTCTAACAAAAAATTAAATTGAAAAGCCTCTACTATTTTGCAATTTTCAATAGTCACCGTAGCTACAGTAAGTGCAAAAAGTATTCGTACAGAAAAAATATTAAAAAAAAAACTTTATTTTTAAATATTATCCAGCAAGAAAGTCATCGAATTGATATCGAATATTAATTAATCGATATTAATTAATACAATGATTTTAACACCAATTTGATGTTGATTCGACATTTAATTGATGATCATTTCTTGTTGGGTAATTAACAATTTATTTAAAGAATGAAATAGATTCGATGTTTCTTAAAATTATATAATATACAAAAAAACGATGTGTATTAATTATAGAAAATATCATCTGAAAAATAAGCGAAAATGGAAAATTGTATTGTTTGAATGCTCAAAAAGTACAGTCGAGAAATTTAGCTTTTAAAATCAGGAATACATGTGAAGCTCGTTTGTTTAAATTTTCTACAAATAAAATTTTTTTATAAAAAATTTCTTTATACGAATATTTTTTGCATTCACTGTATATAGAGATCAGACATACGAAAATTTTCAGTTTTGCCGAGAATGGAACTCGGGTTCTTTAGTGTAGTCTGATGCACTCAAGTTTCCGTTCTCAGGAGAGCTATTTTATAAAAGTGCAATTTCATGCAATGAAGGCAATGAAAATTTTACCCTTACTTCGATCAAAATCAAAGCAGCGGCGTGTTCAAAAACTATTCGCTGTTCTTCTGATTCCTTTTCATGGAGTATGTCTTCGCTGGCTTTAAGTTACGAATACACTTATTTAAATAATGACACATTGAAATAATAACATATCACAATTGAGAAATCTATACATTATTACATCGAGGACAATGCAAACTTGGCAAAACTTGGCAAAACTTCGTGTTCTATCAAATAATCGATAAGCTTATTGTGATTACTACTTTATACTAAAAAAATTGTAAAGTTTTATTTTAGATCGTAGTAGAATCTCTTTGAGAATGTCAACAATGAAAGACGACAGATAATTGATTAATTATAACCATAAATACTCAACATAGATCGAATATTGTAGAGTATAAATAAACAAGATCATGCGTTAATATCCCCGATGAAAATAAAAATTGGAGCTTTAGGCGAATGTAATAAGAGAGTAATAGAAGCGTAAACGCTTCTTTTATGTTTTATTATTTCAATTTTCACCTCCTAGAAGCTTCGTTTATATTTCTATTACTCTCCCGTTGCATGACTTATTACGTTCCGATTTTTATTTATTTTAGGGATAGAAAGTTGTTTCACCTCTAAGCAAGGGGGAGGATGAGGTGAACTTCGCTTCGCGTGAAAAGTTGAACGTTCCTAATCAGAGAAAGGATAGTATTAGGATAGTATTTAATAATGTATGTATAACAGAAATATGACGTTATTTCTTAAACTTTTTTTACTAATTACTTTTTAACGAACAACGAGCGACGAGCTAAAAAACAACGAGCTAAAATCTCTTGAAGCTCGAACAACATTTATCAAGATTATTGAAATCGGTGCAGTTTCCTTTTTTCTAAAGTTTTACCAATTTTGTTTATTTTTACTGTCGACTAAACACTGATTGGTGGCAGAGGGAGGAGAGGGGTGAAGAAGGTGCTCCGTCTAGGATGTCGTCTTTGCTGATAATTTAGCAGTACAATATACTTATATTTCCTTCTTAGAACCAAAAAAGAATGGAAAATTTGTTCCTAACGCAACTAAAAAAACTTAAAAATTCTTGCTCGAGTGAATAATAAAAAAGGAATAATTATATACATATATCAATACGTATTAATATAGAGTATATATATCAATATAGATAAAGTACACATAGATCATAGATTCTTCATTTAATAAGACATGTTTAAGCAAAATCAGTAAAAAAAGTTTTTTTTTTTTTTTTTTAACGACAAACAATGTCGTCTGTAAGTTAATAATAGGAAGAAAATTCAACTGATACTCAGTAACCACGAATTAATTAAATCTCGCTAATATGATTCTCATTCTGTTAACTTAACAGAATGAGCATCATATTAGCAAGATTTAATGCGGCCGCTCATCGCGAGGAATTAGGCCGAGAGGACCTGTCGTCGGTGTCCTTGACACGCTGAAAGTGAGTCCAGTCTCGCGTACTGATTTTAAGAACTTGCGCAATCAGTCGTAGGTGTAGAGCGCGTCGTTCGGTGCTGAAATTCACATGCCGACGGCCGAGGCGCGCAACTGCAGATTATGCAAATTCTATATCTCTCATAACGTATCGCGGTTTCTGCCGTAACTAGAGCTTTGAACTTGAAATTGCCGTGTAAATTTCAGTTAAATTTAAGTTCTCGAGTTAACGAGTTAATAAAATACTAACTCGAGTTAATAAAATACTAATTCAAAAAGGTACATAATTTTTTATCTCGTTTTTCACATACTTAAAGTACACGTAAAATAATTTCTATATATAATATAAAAAACATTTAATGTGTTTAAAGTCTTTTATTTTATTATACAGTGAACTCTTGAAATTGTTGAAATGTATTACATACATATTATAATAATTACCTATAACTGATTTGAAGAAAATAATTGACAAAAATGGTTTTTCAATGTTATTTGAAAAAATGAATTTAATATGTAAACAACGGCTTTTTAATATCATTCCAATTTGTATGTATATAATAAACAGATAATATGATCTTATTATAAATATCTTCGTTCATAGAGTTTTAAAAGAAGTTCATAACAATGATATACAATTTGATTAGTTTCGGGATTGTATCTCGCTTTATATCTTATTTATATTTTTCATACTTTGACGAAGACAAAGCATCAACTCTATAACTTCTTTTCTGAAATAAAAACATAAAAAATGAAAAATTATTTCATAAATTACTTCAATGGTAAATTTATTTTTTTATGTTTCCGCTCTAGCAGAAAAAGTTACAAAACTGATACTTATACTTTGATGATGAAGTGAATAATTTGAAAACAGCGTGTAATATATTTGCTTTGTCTTCAATAATTTCCCGATCTCTTTTTATACTCTTATTATTCGCCAGAGTTAGAAACATTATTTCATAAAAACAATACGTTACCGTTACTTTTTTTTAACAATTACTCGTTACAGTTACTAATTTTAAAAAATAACGCATCAGCATTATTATTACTTAAAAAGTAATGGCTACTTTTTTACTTTTTCATAATATTAAAGTAAGATATTAGATTTATTCCTTCATTTGTTTTTGCGTAAAAATATAATTTTATACAGCAAAGTTTTACTAGCGAAAGCCTCCTCCTCCGTCGATTCATGCGTGGCCAGCGAAAAAACACTTATAATTCGATGTTGTTCAACTATAAGTGAAGCAAAACTGATTCCGACATCTTTGATCTTCTGATTCCACTTGATTGGCCAAATGCTTTGCGTTTTCTGATTGGTCACAGTTTTTGATCTGTTCAAGCCTCCTCTATCTAGAAGACGACTTATGCAGCAAAAAATGTTTGAGCTGTTTCCTTTTCGGCGGTTTTATTACCTGATATTTTAAGTCCACCCGCAGTAAGAGTGCTGCGGGAACTGTAGAAATCAATTTCAATTTTTCATGGACTAAAAACATCACAGCGTGAAATCGAGACTGTACTTTTACGCTCTATTTTCGTTGTATTCATAATATCACTTGCCTATAGGAATAACAAAGTAGGAATCCCTAATTCTGCCTAATCCGCTAAGTGACGCCTCATAGAAATCAAATGATTCTAAGAAATTTTCTAATGATAACGGTAATAAGTTACTTTTTACAAAAACTAGCAATTATTTTTACGATGTAATATTCCCAATCTGGACTATACGTGGTTCTTATTCTATCGTGTATAAAAATACTAGGAATTTATAATATATATGTACATGATGTATACTGTAGTATTTTCATTTTCATATGCGATATTTTTTAAGTAGCTCCAATGTGTCTAAAAAACAAAAATTCGTTTTTATTTTTGAGTAAACAAAGCTTAGGAAATAGAAGACGCACGTGCCATATTTGTTCTTAGAGAGATAATAATAGAGGGCAGGTAAGGAAAGTCATAAGTTCTAGGAACTTGTCACATTATGGTTGACTATTGAACTCTTGACCGATTCATTCGGATCGTTGCCCCACGATGATTGCATACATATAGTAAGGAATTCGAGCGCTTCCGCTTATCGGCATAATAAATAGTGGAAAAAAATCTTCTTTCGTGGAATATTTTATCGATTTTTCCTGTTTGCTCGACGAAGACTGATTTGGAAAGAGGAATGTGTTTTGTTGTCTGTGATGTCTGTGACGATCAAGTATGCACGTGAACAAAATTATATTAATCGTTACAGAATTATACATCGAAGAATTGATGGTTAATAAAAAAATTTTTAAGTATCTAAAATTCTTTTTTGTATCTTTTATCAATTAGATGACATAATGGAAATGGACATATTTGTAAAGTACCTCTGACAGAATTTAAAAGAATTTGAAGAATATTTGAAACTGAAACAGCATTGCCTTTTATTTTTTACTTATGAAAATAACTAATCTCTAGTTTAGAAGAGATTAAATAAAAGATAAAAGATAAAAAATAAGTAAAAGATAAAAGGCAATGCTGTCTCAATTTCATATATTCTTCAAATTCTTTTAAATTCTGTCAGAGTTACTTTACATACATGTCCATTTCCATTATGTCATCTAATTGATAAAAGGTACAAAAAAGAATTTTGTCTCTTATCTCTAACTTTCTGAAAGAGCAATAACATTTTACGTTAAAGTAGTAGATACAACAATGGAGTATCATCTATCACAGGATTCGAAATTTCAGATGATAGTCAAAATTCAGTAGAATGATAGAATCAAATTTCAATTTCAGAACCAAATCTTATCAATAGAATGATAAAGATAAAGTGGACAACCCTGATCAATTAAAAAATTTAATTTCAAATATATAGAAAACGAAGTAAAATTATTGTTATGTCGTTTGATATATTAAATTTTATATTGTCATGTTAATCTCTTCGACATATTGCAATCTTTTATTAAACGAATCATATTTTTTATAATTTATTGACTTACAAGAACTAGATTTATATTATTAATAATTTTAAATGCTCCTTTTTATTACAAATTATCAGTTCTCGATAAGATAACTGATACGACTTATTTAAAATAAAAAATATAAAATAAGTTCTAAAAACTTATTTAAAAAATATTAAATAAGAAATAAGTCAGAAAAAAAGTTATTTAAAATAATAAATACTAAATAATTTTTTAATTTCGTCTTTATTTAAAATATATATTTTAAATAAATTTATTTGAAATAAGAGCGAGATCTGTAAATTATAATTTAATTACATTTAAAAATTAATTAAATTATAATATTAGATTATATTTTAAAAAATATTTGAGATTAATAACAATAAATTTTGTGTATGCTCGAAATAGATAGAAGAAAGATCCCTATGAGATACCGAGTTTATTTTGGGTAAATTCTGGAAATGTATGGAGGCAGAATTTAAAAAAATAATAGGTCATTTTAAAAAGATTTTAATAAACTGTAAGACACTATTATGTAAAATTTAAATACTATTTTTTTCTGAAAATTAAAGAAATGTAAAAAGTGAATAAATCGCAAAATAAAATTGTGCTCATTATATAAGATATCTCAAGAAATCGATAATAAAGCGTAAAGAACATCAGTATTGCAATTAAAAAAACTTTACTTAATGTTTCTAAAATACAAACAAACCAGTCAATGTGCGCGTAAAATGCGATACATTACCCAGGTATATTACTAGAAATACAAGACACAAATATTTGGATAGATTTATCCTGAGTAGTCAAAAGTGACAATTATTTTTAATTTTAACATCTAGAGTAAGGATTTTTATCTTATTTTAGATATTCTCAATTAATAAAACCATATTATTCTAATCAAATATTTATTTATTTTTATAAAAAGGATGTACAACTTGAACATGAGGAGAATGTCTGACTGTGATTGATGAATTTTTTACAACCACGATCACATATATTACATTTACACAATTATAGATCAGGCTTAAGCGCAGCGATATAAAGCGCGCGAAAATAGTCATGCTCTCTTCTTTTTCTTTTCCTCGATTTTAAATGGTCCTGATTCCGAAATGACCGGATGGTCAGCGATATTCTTTTATAACATGACATGATTGAAAATCCAAACGATCCAAAAATAAAAAGAACAGCAGGTGAGTGAATTCAATGCCCTTTCAGGCTTTTAAGACCTAAGGACCTAAGGATCTTTAGGAGATGTTCTCTCTAGGAGGTCCTAGAGAAGATGTTCTCATTGTATTTGGTCATGGTTTTAAGAATTCATCAGTTACAGTTATTCTTTTTAGGAGCATCCCAGAAGCATAAGCGCTCATTGAGCTTTTGCACTTGATTAGCATATTCTATTAGAACTAAAAATATAAATCGAATATATACAAGAGCTCACAGCGATCAATGAGCAATCGTGCATCTGGATATACTCATTGTAGAATCAGCATTATATCTTACAGTACAATGTAATTTTATCAGATTACTTTAAGCATTTTGCATGTGTTAAAATTTTTTTATTAAAAAAATAAGTATTTTTAAAAATATATATTTTTCTAAAACGCATACACACACACACACACACACACACACACACATATTTACTTTGAAAAGATGCAAATACTAAGAAATGTCTGTAACCCCTTCTACTAAGAAATATCTGTAAACCCTCAGTTAGAGCTTGATATAAATTCATTCCATACTTGTTTTTTTTTCTTTTTTTATTTGCTAATGTTAGACCGTCACGAAATGTCAAGAGTAAGCGATTGCTTGAGCTTAATATCCGGTATGTCAATATCTGTCGATAGCTGTCGACGGATATGTTCATGACAAATGAATAATACGACGAAAGAAATCTGATTGGTATATGTAGGAAATATTCTTACGACCGGTCAAGGCTGCAACTGTATCGATTTAACGGATGTTAACAGTGTAATCATTTTTCCCGCGCAAGTTAATAACCAAGGTCTTCATAAATTCGGCTATTTGAACTTTCAATGCTAAAATCGGAAGAAGTAGTAAAATTACAAAATTTGTTTAAAGTTGATCCGAACAAAAGTTTATAGCGTTACGAACTTTTATATTCAAGCATCTGTAACTTCGTTTAAAATGAACAAAATTTATAAAATGGTAAAATTTTAGATTAAAAGTTTTATTGATTTCAGTGACCTTGATATATTGTTTATAATCCTGAATAATTTCCAACAGGGTTTAATCATCGTTAAAAAGTTTTGAATGAAACATAATTCTTACAATTTTGTAACGATTTTTCACCAAGCGAGATTCGTTCCATCTTTTTTCCATGTTTAGGGCGTATACAACTTTCCCGAATCGGGGATCCTCACATCCCCCTCCTTACTTAGGGGCATTCGACTTTTCATGTCAAACAAGTTTCACCCGACATCCGCTGTTTGTTTAAGGGAGGAGCATTTGACTTTCTTAAGAGAGAAAAAATTTCTTGAGAGAGAGAGAGCGGAATAATTCTTAATATTGTTATAAATAATAAAAATTATAAATAAAAATGGTTTTTAATAATAAATTTTCCACAATAAAGGAGCATATAACCGCAATACAAGTTGTTTTTTGAAATATTTAATATATTAAAAATTCAGATTAACTTTAGACGTTTTGGCCAATACCTGGCCATCTTCAGTAAAATTACAAAAAATTCTGCCTTAGTATATAAAATTAAGACAATAAATTTCACAGTCATACATTTAGCAAATTACGCTCTCTTTCTTCTTATTCGTGAGTACATAATACTTGGTTGGTGCATCAAATGTAATGTCTCGAATTGTATGGAACGAGAATTCCCAGATTCTTTTAAAATAAGATTTCTCTCTCGCTAAAGAACAATTCGAGAAAGTTCTCAATTTTTGCGCACATACAATATAAATATTCGTCAAAATGCAAAGTAACGACGAACAAAATTGATACGTTATCACAATAATATTCTATTTGGCTGTTTCACTACTTGGTCTGTAATGACACACAAATTTCATCGAATTGCTGATAAAACAGGTAAAGAATTGTAATTTTTTAAGAATTACATTGAAATAGAGCAATATTCATTGTATATTAGAATCTGGGAATTCTCATTCTTTACTCACTATATATATATATATAGTGTGTGTGTGTGTGAGCGTGCGTGCGTGCGTGCGTGCGTGCGTGCGTGCGTGCGTGCGTGCGTGCGTGCGTGCGTGCGTGCGCGTGTGTGTGTGTGTGTGTGTGTGTGTGTGTGTGTGTGTCGAAAAATTCATATAAGCAAATTTCCACTTTTACTAATCATTTTGCCACCATATATGACGCCAAGCATATCGACCATTTCTTATACGCCTATTCACATACACAATATACACACATATAATCACACATATACACAAACATTGTAGTACGTACATTGTAGTATACATACATATGCATATAGACTGGAACTTTTTGAAATCACGAAACTCTTCTTTATTTCTTTCACATAATCGAAATAAATAATTTAGTCATAGAAGTCTGTGATTGTAAGCAGTAAAAAGAGATATGATTTCATAAAAAAATAGAATAAAGAAATTAAGACATTTGCAAGTCACTATAAAGGTGGAGCGTCACACGATGCTCGATTTCTTGTGCTAGAATTGCTAGAATTTATTCATGTATTGAGCGCTGCATGTATTGAGTGCTGCATATACATGATTTTTATATTTATTATAGATTATTAGCTTATTTCTTTGCATTTTACCAATCAAAAAAAATAATTGTTAATTTTATAATTATTTGTCAAACGTCTGTATGCATCATAGCAGCATGCATGTGTGTATGCGCCTACATGCATGCTTATCATTCAAAAAATCAAGTATCATGTAATTTCATCTTAATATTTAAAAGAAACATTATAAATGCTAACTTTAAGAAAGATTGTTTGAAAATATAAAATTACAGTAAATCATTTAATTTAGCAAATATAGTTTTATAATTCGTCAAAGCTCTTTTCTATATGGTACAAGCAAAATATTCAATTTTATATAATTTCGATTTATATTTTATATTGATAAAATAAACATTTTGACCCAAATTGAAGGATTGAAACGTTTATTTTATTCTTTTTGTTACACGAAAATAAAGAATTTTCTGTGCATTCGAACAACTGATGTAAACTCTGGGCTTTTTTCACTAATAGATTCTTTCGAACTTCATTTTATATATTTATTTATCCTTATTTGTATATCCTTATTTATATACTTATCCATACTTGTATATTTTAAATTAAAGCATATCACACATTCTATACAGAATTCTTATTCGAATTAAACATTAAATTGCACTCTGTCTTGGAAGAAATAAAAAAGATTTGAAGCTATGTTTTTCCAACAAGAAAAAGGTTGAATAGAAATTCTAAAAGTAGAGAAATTGTAAAAGTAGAGCCAAAACCAATTATGATGTTGTGAAATCGGAAATTGCGTGATCTTAGAAATACGCGCTAAATTATATCAACGTCAATTTCGATAAGAATATTTGGTTTAACAACATGGCAGAGCAAATCATGAATCGAGTCGGCGATCTCTAGTTTTAGGATCTTTAAGGTTGAATGTCCTCTTAGGTATGAACCAAAACTAGAAACTGCAAGTTATTGACCTCTAGTTAATCTGTGAAATATTTTCTTTTTCTTTTAAAAAAGAAACTGCATTCCTCAATATAATAAATCCTGTGAATATTGAGGAATTTCTTGAGGGGAAACTAACGAGGGTGCAGCATGGGTCGTTCGAAACTGTGAATGAGAAGGATTTGATGAGATGACTTTAAATGTCCATTCATACCATAGGCTGATTTTTCCTTTTGTTGTCCTGCTTTTCGTTCTTCCTCTCTCATTTTTCTTCATTTTTTCTTCTGCTTTTAAGTTTATTACTCCGAGGGTTGATGAATGCAAAAGAATTTCTTCTATTCACTTTGATCTATGAAAAAAGCAAAATTGTAAAACTAATCTCATCACCAAAAAATATGAATATTGATATATATTTTTTGCAGGTGACTAGTCACAGTTTACAATTTTGGTCTCTTGAAAAATAATTAATTACCATTATTGATTCTGAAAAGTAACCAATTACAGTTAATTTTTTAAATAACGATCATTAATAATTATTTTTTAATATTTTATAATTTTTTTATTAGTATATTACTTTTTTAATAGTATATAGGAATTTATACATTTAATTCTCAGCAAACCATGAACATAACTGCAACATAAATGTAAAATGATGTATATTTATGTACATGTTATATATCTATGTTTATATATTCCTAACATTCTTTATTTTACTTTCCTAAATTATTTACAATATTTTACTAAACATTCGATTATACGCTATTATTTATAATAAATTAATATATACTTTTTAAATCAAAATTATAAGATCAATATTAAAACACGTCTGCATACCAAAAGGATTCTTGCTTAATTAATATGACAGAGTGTGATAATTCTATCTTAATAAATATATCTTAATTACAAGAAATAATCACTGTTTACTAAATATTTCATTTTAGTCGATCTATATGTTGACAAATAAGTTTAACGTAAAATAACTGTAAAAGTAACTGTTAAATTAGTTACAAAAAGTACACTAAATTAAATTACAGTTACTTATAAATACTTGGAAAAAAATGTTTCATGTTTGTTTTGTATATATAATTATATATAATTATAT
>NW_017259342.1:646382-654038 GCF_001594045.1 Atta colombica
TCTCTCTCTCTCTCTCTCTCTCTCTCTCTCTCTCTCTCTCTCTATTTTAATACGTATTTAATTCTACGTATTAATTCTTGCTACAATACATATACAAGAGATGATTTTATTGTATAATTATATTCTATCCTAAATTAATATTTTGGGGCTGTTTTCTCTACAATCTATATTATACATATAAGGGATTATACATATAATTAACAGCGCTAGAATTATAATATTCTAGTGGTAAGTTAGAACTTAACATATTAATGTTAAGGATGTGTAACGGTATGTAATATAAAATAGATCACCGATATTAAGAACAAGAACTATGCGTCAAATTTAGTATGGATGAAGAAAAGAACTCAACGTGGGGATGTGCAAAAAAGAATAATCTGTGAAAGGGAAAATGGTCCGTTGAGAAGTCCGTCGAAACATTAAGATTGTAACGTTTCGATGTAGTAATGGTTAAGACCATCAGATTTTTTTTTTTAAATTGAAAGGCATTATAAAAATGTTTTATGCAATTTCGACGAATGAATTAAAAATGCATTGGGATTGAAAACGGTTCAACAATTACGAATGCATATTTTTGAAAATCTGAATCGCTTTCAATCCATTTTCGTTTACTGGACTGATGACTGCATGCAGTGCAATGTGCTCACGCATGTGCGTTGCTATGTCTCAGATACCTGCGTGCTGCAGCTCGTGCAGATTATAAGAGGAAAGGACGTTTCATGTTCCAATTCGAATACGATTCCACGAGACGAATTTTTCGAGATAAACGTTCTATCAGCCGTTTCCGTTTCCTCTACCATCATCGTCTGATACGCATCGCTTACGCATTTGTTCGCAGACCGTTCCGTGACCGTGGCCGACGCACGCATTGCGAATATTTGTAGATATTTCTGTCTGGCTAGACGACACGTCTGTCCGGTAAGCGGCATATTTTGCTAACTGTCAACTGTGCGCGGAAGATAAGAGAAAAATGAGTGACCAGCGTCATGGCATATTGTGTTTCAAGAATGGCGGTTTCAGTTTTCCGTCACTGCTTTGTTGATGGACAACCTGCTTCGACGATAGATAATGACATCATTATGTTTTGCCGTTTTTTGTAACAATATAGGTTTCTGTCTAGAAATTATTAGAGGCAAATGCTTTTAATATTTAATAGGTAGAACTTCAAATTTTGCCTTCAATTTCCCAAATTAATAATATGATACGAATTTAGACTGATGAATAAATCTAATTGAGTGAGAGAAGGCTTATATTTGGTATAAGCGGATCTTAATACTTAAATACATATTTCTTGAGTGAATATACATTTTAATTCTGCATAACAGGCGTCGATATCTTTTTTAGTCTTAAAACACGTTCATAGACACACATGAATAGAATCAGAATCCTCAAATTAAAAAAGATTAGATTCCTATTAACTTTAGTATTACTTGATGAATTAATTGTATGAAAAATTATTTAATATACGCAGTTAATAATACTTAACATAGTTAATAATAAATAGAAATAACAGGCACATAAAAAATTTAATGTTTGATCCGGAGATTAAACCATTCTTATATTTTGAAACCGAATTCAATGTCCAAATTGAAACCGAATTCAATGTCCAAATTGTCTTCACGTCATAATTTTTTTTATCGATAGAAAATAGTTCAATTTTTCGATATTTCTAAAGCCACTTATGATCTGATTTTTAAGAGCCACTCTTTTTCAAGATTGAGCTTTCTTAAAATGAGAGATTTCACTTTCTTTAAAATGAAATTTCACTCTAAAGAATTTAGAGAGTGAGAATATTATAGTCTAATCTCTGCGGGTCAAAAATTTTGTTGCACTTTACAAGTTAGCAATTTACTGTTTGCTTTCTGAATTTATTTATCTTTTTCAAGTTATAAATTAATCTGTTACATGCTTACATATCTTTTTTCTATTTTTCGTTCAAAAATCTTCAATGCCGTAACATAATTGACAACTGTTGAATGTTGCATTTTGATTTTAATCCTAAAAGAGATTTTTATCGAAAATTCACAAAAAGTAAGAATCCTCTACCGTTGATTATTAAAGCAATGCGAAGGAAGATTTCTAGGATTAACAAAATATTACTCATGCCCATGACAGAAGTTCAATATTGAGACATCAAATCATTGTAACTGAATCGCAGAAGTTTTCGCGGATATGCATGAGCTTTGCAAGGATAACCGTATTTACGAATGCAACATGGTTTCCATTGTGGTCCTTGAGGGATTGGCGGCATGCAGACGTATAAACGTGGTGAATTACTGGGGCAGGTGAATTTGAGCGAGCGTAACTTTTCCAGCGGATTAAGCATTGGACATTCGGTGTACGGCTGGTTAATTAAAAATTTATTCGGTTATTAAAGATATGTTTTATCTTTCATAAAATACACCTTTAACAATATTTTTAGAAAGAAAAATTATTGTAATTATAAAGTAAAATATAATTGTTTCAACTTTACTATCACGAGTCTAAAAATGATGAAAAATAATTGTTTTGTTTGTTTGCTTGATTAATCATACTAAAAAGATTAAATAAGTATTGATGTATTATATTAATTAAATTAAATTGACTGGATAATAAGATATTTCATATAACTTTCGATTAATTTCTTTACAAATAATATAATTAAAGATGTACGAATATAAAATATATACTGCATGCTTTGTAATCATTTAATACAAATATTTTATAAGTAATGGTTATTTTGCATTGCATCACTGATTGCTTACCATGATCTGACTGCACGTAGAAAATATGTTTACAAGAATTTAAAAAAGATTTTTTAAAAATTTAATATAAAAGCGTAGTATAATGCTTAATCAAAATCATTCTTTCGTTTTTACCATTGATATCGATAGTCGCGATTCATTTATATTTTTTCTTTTATTCAGCTGCATTCAGGAATTACGCCTAGATAATTTTAATGTGCATTTTTGCTATAATATACGTAACGTAATATAGCTTAGAATTATTGGCGTAATTCCTGAACGCATCTCTGAATTGTCAGCATAGTGTAAGTATATAAAACATGTGTATTTATATCATGATTGTCAGTTAAATTGTGACCTTCGAAGACCAAAGATAGGACCTATAAAACCTGACCTGCATTAACGCGTGGTATGTTACGCAGCAATATTTCGACGGGTTTTGTATGACGGGCCTTGGCTCCGAAACACCGAAACACAGATTCAGTGCAACTTTTCTTCTCCCTTTCTATTTTCGTTTTTCTTCTTATTGCAGTCGTCGCTTTTGTCGAAGTTTCTTTACTAAAAAATATTCGCATTCGCGTTCATTAGTTCGAAAATAGTTTATGTTTGCATCCAAGAAGATTGAAATAAAATTTTTATTCGCATTATAACTAGCGCGCAAACAAAAATATTGTTATTGTGACTGGAATTATTATCATGATCGTTTTTCGTATCAATTAAAAGATTGTTTTTATATTATTTAAATTATATATTATTTCTTTATTATTTCGGTGCAGCATTTATTATTTTGGTGCAACAAAGAAAAAGACAATACAAAATTTTTCACAAATATTTATATTTTTAAATATTGTATAAATATTGTATAATTATTATGGTTGGATCTTATTATAAAATAATTAAATATTAAAAATAATTAAATATTAAAAAAATTTCAACAAAATAACAAGAATAATTTCTTAAAATTCTATATGAAAGATTTAGCCTGTTACATAATTGCTCTAATGTTTGTTAAATTTGTATACGCATTTAAAGATCTATTGCCATATTTAATTCTGACAAATCAAATATCAAAATTCTTTTCCGGCATTTTTCAACAATAGAAAAGAAACATAAAAAATTAGTTACATTATATTAATTCAAATATGTGGTGTCTCAGTATATATGCTGTCTCAGATATTTTAGTAACTTATTCAAATTTTATATTATTATTTATATTTTTGTATTTTCATATATGTATTCACGTGTTTTAAACTTAAATTGTCTTTAGTTAGACATTCGAATTTTATTATCTTGTAACTTTTTATATAAATAATGTAAACAAAAACACTTGATAAAGAGAATAAGAAAGTAAGACTAACGAGAAAAATGAGAATAATCAACAAGAAAAGAAACAGAAGACAAAAGACGAGTTAAGAAATTGTATAAGATGCTAAAACAGACTCTAGAATATCACGAGGTTTGGGGGACCTGTAAAAGTAGACAGGACGAAGATCGCGGGTGGTAAACGAGCTCAAGGTTATCACATGAACATTACCCTAATACCCAGATACATATGATTAAAGTGACCAAGTGGTCATAAGTTATACCTAACAAGCGAAACAACTCCTCGGCCTCTCTTCAACAACGTGCTTGCGTAATACTTACGAATTTTTATACGTGTCTGCGTTCGTGAAACACAATTTGACATTATCGACTGTTTCACAAAATGTATGTATTATCGATCGATGACTTCTTGGATAAAAAGAAAAAGAATTAATTATAAAAGAATCTCTTTTTAAATATTTGGCTACATATTAAAAATTATTACTACATATTAAAAATTATTTTAATTATGTTATTGTTATAATTAAAGGATTTAATATATTTAATTATATTTAATTTTAATGGATTTAATGTGTTATTATTAAAATAACAATTATTACAAAAATAAGATTTGTGTGTGAATTACAGAATTTAATAATTCTACTATCTTACGAATTCCCCTTTATTAATTTCCCTTTTATTAATTTCTATTTTCTACTTTCATTAAATGTCATTTTTTACCTACACTGAAAGAAAAAAATTGGTTACTGTTGAATTGGTCGCTGCAGCTAATTTAGATGGCTAAAAAATGGATAAAATATGGCAGCAGCCAATGTTTTTAAAGCTACTGCAAATTTGGAATGAATGCTATTCCAACTAACTGCTTATTTTATGGCGATTTACTAATTGATTACTACAGTCAAATGATTCTCATATGATCCACTATTTCAGCAAACTCACTTCTGCGTAGCAGAAACTTTTTTTATTAAAACTCTCTCTCTCTCTCTCCTTCCCTCCTTCTCTCTTTTTCTATCGTTCACAGTGTTATTCCAGACAACACGCAATGTCTGGAAGATGTTTTTAATAAGCCTTTTAGAGATATTTCTCAGACATATATATATGTCCTAAAAGATGCTTTTATGATGCCCTCAGGACATGTTCTCTAAAATGTTATAGAAGAAATAAATCTGTTGATATCAGTAAAATGAGAGAGTATACACGTCCAAAATAGATTTTTTTAGGACTCACTTATCTTTGGAAATTAATTGCATTAGCCTATTAATCTATTCGAAACCTATATATTGACATTGCTATTCGCTGCCTTAATAATGTAAATGCTTGCGACAGAAAATTTATATGCAATCAATAAGAATGGGTCATTGCAGTAATTCTTTCTTTTTTTAGTGAAAGAGTTATAAATTATATATATCTTTCCTTTATTATTTATCATCACTGTAATTATTCATTGCATTAATAAAAACTCATTTTTTTTTAAATAATATTCAAGACGTATTAAATTTACCGCAGATATGGATCCCAACATCTTCTCTTGTGTCTTTTGATATAATGCTATTTTGAATCCGTTTTCACATTTTTGCCGGATTCAGGATTAAACACATGATACCTGTAACTGAAATCCCCGTGACTTCCGCGCGCGATTATCGTGCGGGGCGGCCGACGCACGATGTCTTATCGGAAGCGAGACGCAGGTGTCCTTTCTATCTCAAGAATACTCAGCAGTGCGAAGGGTTAACGATCTTCCCCTATTGCTATATATACGCACGAGGGAGATACAGCACGGTGGCCGGAGCGTCTGTCGTTGTCGGCGTTCCAGGATGACGAGCTTCTTGCTAATCGCTGGTGTCGGTGGCCGCGCTCGAGGTCTCCCGTTGGATTCCTATGTGCGTCACGCGATTCCACGACTCTAATTGTATGCCGACGCGTTCGAATAATTTTGCGTTCGACGAGGAAGAGGGAGAAGGACGACGACATGGCAGACATCAGTAAGCGGAGGACGACGAACGAGGAGGAACTTGGGGGTATATTAAAAAATTCCTCCGGCATGAATGGATTTCTGATTTCGCTCTCATAGAAAGGGATCTGCCTTAGGGTAATAGTGCGAATCTTGATTATGTGAATGATGCACGTGAGCGTGAGAATAAAATGGAATTAAAAAATTCTATTGGAGCAGAAAAAAGATGCTTTATCAATGAAGTCGATGATAACAATTTCTTTTATAAAAAAATTATCAAAAGAAAAATCTCTATTAAAAAGATCAATTTGTAACATCAATCAAAACAAATTATGAACAATAAATTTAAATGGATATAAAGAAAGAAAAAATACATTTTTAAGAAATGTACATGAAGTTTAAATGTGCAAGAAGTGTCAGTGAGGAAAGAAACGGCCGAGAAATCGTCGTGGATGATTGATTCATTCTTGAATGCACTCTTTGAGATGCGATTATATTTTGCACTTGGCTGCATTTGATGATTCAAAGTGCATACGCACACCCTCCGGATATCGCTTAGGAAACTCATAACAATTCCTTCCGCGAAGAGACTCTCGCGCGACGAGACGTATGGAGATAATGACTAATGATAATTACGGGAAAATAAAAATTAGTTAATCGTGTGTAACTGAAACCTGATGAATCAACGTCAGAGTATCCGCGCGTATAGTTGGATAAGATAATTAATATTGTCTAGACGTGACTCTGGAATGTTTTTAGCATTCTAATTCTTATTGAGGATTCATTCAAAATGCGTCGATATGATATTCGTATTTCAAAAATATTTATCGTCTTTAATACATTCATTATATTAGGTATGGGAAAAAGTTCGTGGCATTTTTTAAATGTTATCTAATGGGAAAAACGTCATAAACTTTTTCCCATACCTAATATATACATGCATATAGATAAAAATAGTTCGATTTCATTCAGATTTCGCTGTATTTTGTGTGTGTGTGTGTGTGTGTGTGTGTGTGTGTGTGTGTGTGTGTGTGTGTGTGTGTGTGTGTGTGTGTATTATACATACACGTATATATAAAACATAAAAAATTATCCCAGTTGTATCGAATCGTATATTAAGCTCCTGTTCTCTCTCTCTCTCTCTCTCTCTCTCTCTCTCTCTCTCTCTCTCTCTGTGCGTGTGTGCGTGCGTGCGTGCGTGCGTGCGTGCGTGCGTGCGTGCACTAATAATAATCGCTAATTCTTAGCTCCAAAATTATATCGACTTTAATGTTAAATAATGACTACATTTAATGTTAAATAATGACTACATTTAATGTTAAATAATGACTACATTTATACATTGAATTATACGCACATGCTCAACTTCGATTTGTGCACGCGTTTGTCGTGCTGCATTTATTACATTTCAACAGTTTCAATATCAAGCTACAATTTTTTTTTAATATCTTTAAAAATTTTTATTTTTCTTTATCATATTTCATTGTATAATATCATTTCAGCTTATAATTTTTTATACATAATGTTTGTATACTAGATATTTGCTTTGGTACTTTAGAGGATTCAACCTTGAAGCGCGTAATAAATAGCGATTTTTCTCTTTCTCTCTCTCTCTCTCTCTCTCTCTCTCTCTCTCTCTCTCTCTCTCTCTATCTCTCT
>NW_017259343.1:0-1171 GCF_001594045.1 Atta colombica
TTATTATTTATTTTATCTATAGTTTTAATAGTAATTAGTCCTAACGTTATTAGGATTTTAGTTGGTTGAGATGGATAAGGGATAGAATCATATTGTTTATTTATTTATTATCATAATTATATATTTTATAATTCTATGATAATTACGGTGTTATTCAATCAAATTGGAGATGTAGGAATTTTAATAGCAATTAGAATAATGATGATAGTTGGCAGGTGAGATTTAGTAATATTTAAGGGTGGGTTGGATTTAATATTATTAATAATGTTAGCTACCGTTATTGAAAGGGCTCAAATTTCTTTTTCTGTGTGATTGCCCTTAGCTATAACTGCTCCAACACCTGTATCAGCTTTAGTACATTCTTTAACTTTAGTAACTGCGGGGGTGTATTTAATAATTCGTTTAATAGTTTTTTAATAGAAACAAATGTAAGAATAATTTTAAGTTCTGTTTCTATTTTAACTATATTTATATCAGGATTTATAGCTAATTTTGAGAATAACTTTCAAAAAATTATTGCATTGTCAACTTTAAGGCAGTTAGAATTAATAATAATAATTTTAAGGTTTGGATTTAGGATAATAGCTTATTATCATTTATTGGTACATTCAATTTTTAAGTGTGTACTATTTATGGCTGCGAGAGCTGTAATTCATTTAATAAAGAATACTCAAGATATTCGATTATTAGGAAATTTAAATGAAGTGATTCCTTAGGTAATAATAAGATTATTAATTTCTAGGATGGCTTTAAGAGGGATCCCCTTTATGGCTGGATTTTATAGAAAAGATGTGATTATAGAAATTATTTAGAGAGAAGGAGAAAAGGATTAAATATATTTATGTTTGTATTAATAATCATATCGTTATCGTTAACTGTATTTTATTCATTATTTTTTTATTATTTATTTTTTAATAGAAGATTAAAATTTCATAGTTATATATGCATTAAAGAAGATAATAATTAATTAATATTAAATGTACAACTTTGCTTCCGCCGTTTTCCTATAGATGGCTTTAGCGGTAAGTGGTGGTCGAAATAAATAGATCATAGACGTCATACAATAAACTTGGGCATCTGTCAACATAACCCCATAGAAACATTAGTCGATTTATGTCTGCATCATAAAGTTATTCTCGATTGAAAATGTCAGTTTACGAGCCAAATTCTC
>NW_017259343.1:2332-3471 GCF_001594045.1 Atta colombica
AAAAATTAAATTATTTTTATAATGAAAATATAATGTTTTTTTAAAATTGTATTTAAAAAGTAATATGGATAAAATTTTCATAAAATAATGAATTAGAAGTTCATTTTTATTTAATTTATTTCAATTAGAAGGTGAGATATTCAATGATATTTTTAACAATAATATACCTCTTTGGTTTTAGTTAAGATTGGGGAAGATTTAAAGGAGGGGATTGGACGGAAAGGGAACATACAAATTAAGTATGATTAATGATAGAATAAGTAATAGTATTTTTAATGTTAATGGATTGAAGAAATAAAATTTATTTATTTATTTATTTGTAATAAGAGATTAAAGTAAAATAATAATAAAAAAAAATTCTTAGATTTATAAAGTTAAATCAATAGTTTAATTCGAAGTTAAAATGTAAAATATTACTTCAAGAATTATTATGAAAGAGTGGTATAGGATTAATTATAAAAATGATTATTATGGGATAGGTTTTAGCTGTAAAGTGTGTCTGTAGAATGTTGAGGAGAAAGGGAGTAAGATTTTAGAGTATTGATTATAAATAAAAGTAACTATTATTTTAAGATATATATAGTAAATATTATTTTTTAATGCAATTAAAATGTTATGTATTAACTTATGTATTATTGTTATGTATTAATATTCTTTTGTTAATAGAAAAAAAATTTTGATTAGATTTGCTATAATTTGTTAAGAGAGTAGTAAAAGTTTAGTTTAGTTGAGGGGAAAAAAGAGAAAAATTTTCATTATTAATTTACATTGTTTTTCAATCGAGGGAGTATTCATTATATTCAATATAAAGGCCAATATTACAAATTAGAATGAATAGAAATGTAAACGAATAAGAAATAATAAAGGGATTAAAATTTATTGAGATAAAAATTAATTGAAGAAGAAGAGCAATTTCTATATCGGAAATTAAGAAGATTAGTCTAATAATAATTAGGTTCTAAAAGGTAATCGAGCCCTAGATGATGGGTTAAATCCGCATTCAAATGAGGATATTTTTTCTTTATTTAAGTTAGTTTTTTGGAGATAATAAAGTGGAGTTAATAAAAAATAAGATTGAAGATAAGATAAATAAAAAAATGATGAATCAAATAATATTTATGATTATTTATATTAATTTA
>NW_017259344.1:0-8011 GCF_001594045.1 Atta colombica
AATCAGTATCACGAGGCGGAGGGATTTTGATATGAAATTATTGAGATAGTTACCTTGAACGCGTAAATGCTGTTATAAATATGAAAATGCTGTTATAAATATATTAATGACTTTTTGTCGCGATATTATTAAATTTTATATTCTCTAATTATTAGCAAATACTTAATTAACACTTGATATGAAAGCTTTACAACCTGTATATACGAAATAATGGTTTTCACACACGTAGTTTACACGAATAAACAACGTCGAGTTCTTAAAATTGGACTTAGACGCTTTATTGCAACGAATTTGTTATATGAAAATTGACATGTGATTGCGTATATCGTGGGTGATTGCGTGGGATATTGCTGTGATAATAAAAAAACATGTCAATATGCGGCGGTGCCGACCTCTGGTGATTTCGTTGGAGCTCGAGCTTTGCTTTAGGATTCCCTTAAATGTGTTCTCTAAAGTAAAATTTTGTTTAAAAATTGATTCATGGACGACATGGTATAGACAATTTATCAGATCAAATCATCCTTATACTGCAATAATTAAATAAGTAAATACAATTTTTCGTTTTATCATTTTCTCTATTCCTATCCTGTATTCCAGGCAGCACAAAGTTTGATACAAAACTGCATAAAATGTCTTAAAGATTTATGTTGTCTTAAAGAGATTTTAAAGACGTTTTATTTCCTAATTTTAAACATTGTGTTATCTGAAATTATCAATAAATTGTTGATTTACAAACATCATGTTTTATAATATAATGAATCAAATGAAATATTTCATATTGTTTTATAGTTTCATTTGATTCATTCCAAAAATATATTGAAATTAGAAACCAAAAATAGACCTATATTAATATATACAGTGGTACATCTAAAATCATATATAGAATTTATTCGTATTTTAAAAATACTTTATATGCGAAATATTACAATGTCTCTTAATGCCGTTCAAATTTAAAAACTTTCAACATGGTTGACAATCACATAATTGGTGACCACCGACATCAAAGAAGCTGACACTTAGGGACAAAAAAGAAGGGCTGTAGAAGACGGTCAATCTTTATCTATATATTTTCCACTAAACGAAAAAGAGAATATGAGAGGAAGATTGGCCGTCTTCCATGGTCTCTCTCTTTTATTTTTGTTGATTATACTATTTAGATACGATCGAGCAGTCCATGCTTTATGTATTTGAGTCGACAAGAATCGATGTTGAGTATATTGACAAATTCAATATGGCTGCTACTACGAATTATTCCAGCCAGAGCCAGAGAAATATATCGATCACATAACATTTTGCGAATCTATAAGATCTCTAGTCGCTACTGTATGTAGTTATACTGGTACAGGTCTTAAGATGTCATGAACCAATCAAAAGGCCGTATTATTTATTCATAGTCCGTTCTTATTGTAAGATCATCTTAAATAATGTCTAAAGACGCTATTGCGGCCCTCTAAAATTGTACCACAGAATATACAGTAGCACAATTCTCCTGATTTTGTTGATCAAAATGGAATGCGTAAAATAAAAAAAATTACCTCTCCTCTTTTCCTACTTTTTTTATTGCTCTTTCTCTCTCTTTCTCTCTCTATTTAAATAAGCATTTTTATGTTCCATTTAAACATTTATCTTTCAAGCATGCATGATTCAGAGTAGAAATTTAGAGGGAACGTATTACGTATATTGTCCATTTGGTAAAATTTTTTTGTGTGAGAAATCTCGAGAGATTTGGAAGATTGGTCTAATTTTTGTGAAAAAGTGATAAAATAAAAAAGTGAACAAAAAGTAACATAGAAAACCGAGCAAGAAAGATTTCTTTTTATTTATTGTATTTTAAACTTATTTTTTGGACATATATGTATATAAATTTTTTTATATCAGCTTTCTCATAATATTTTCATAAATATACAATTACATAATATTTCTTTATACAATTCTTTATACAAATATATATTTTTTTTTAAGTTAATTTAATTTTTCTTAATTTTTCTATATTTTTTTCTTTATTTTTTAATATATTTACAATTTATTTTTATTAATTTTCATAAAGTTTAAATTATTTCATTGCAATATTAAATTTATTCACATCACATGCTTTAATATGCTCCAATATGTTCCTACAATAATACTTACTCATTTCAACGAATTCGTTGGATTGTGATGCGAATAAATCTAGTGAGTTTTGTGAGGAATTTTGACAGAGTAAAAAAAGGATGAAAAAAGAAAGAAGTTTATGTTGTAACCGGGGTAACTTATTTATTTCACGCATGCGCACTCTATTTTGGTCAACATCAAAAGTGCCACAGAGAGTTGCGCTACTGTATACAGGATGCCTCCAAAATCACCAAAATCCGAACAATTTCAATTTAAATTTTCCGCTATATTGTGCCTCCGCCAGAAGTTATTGTTAGCGTCCGAGAAAGCCTGATGCTGCGTTCCGTTTCACGCATGATGCGCATGCTGCATTATTTATCCTTGTTATTCATCGAATGTTAAACAAGGATAAATGATGCATCAATGCGTCTTAAATATAAAGGCCATGTCATCTTCGAACATATATAAATGAAAGGGGCGTTGCCTATACGTGCCTATGGCTCGCGCTGATGCAAAAATCTGTGCGAGAGAGAAAGGTAGTAAGGGATAAATGTTTTCAATGCGCCAGTTGGTTCCCGTGTTCCTTGTTCAAGTACCGCAAGGTAAGGTCGGGAAGTAGGAATTCAACCACGAAGCGACAGTAGGAACGAGGAACAGATGCATGCGCTTTACCAACATTTATCCGTTACTACATTTCTCTCTTGCACAGATTTTTGCATCAAACTCAGCGCTCTATTCCTCTTCCATTTATATATGTTCTAAGCATGGTATACAAAAAAACTTAAGCAGTAAAACATAAGCAATAAGTGAATTGATCAATTACAATAGAGTCCATAAAAAAACAAGATTTTTATTTCTAACTATAATAATATAATATTATCGTCAACTTTTAAAGAAATCAAATCAGTTATTATTAGAATCATATCAAAATTTGTACTCTTATAATTCTTCTCAATTAATGAGTTATTAATTAAAATCGAATAGTTGTTTTTTAAACGCTCATCGATGTTGCTCTTTGTATAATATAATTTCGATTTACTCACCGAAATTTTCTCTTAATTTCTAATGAAACCAAAATCAAACCGAAACTCTGATTTTTTACCAAAACTGAATCCGAAATTGAAACTGAAATTTCGAATTAAATCTTGGGCATGGCCGCTCTCAGGCTTCTCTGTTTTAGTACAAAATGCTTAAACTGATTGATCAATACGGTACCATAAAAGATAGGAGTATGCTCATGCGCATGACAGCTTCTGACAATTGATCAATATGCAGTAGGGATATAAAGATAAAGGTATACGCATAATAGCTCCAGATAATCAATCAGAAGTGCATCTTGATTATATGTCATCATTAAACAGTAAATTCGAAGTTTATGTACCCGATACTGTGACATACAGGTTGAATTACAATATCTTCAATAAGATTCATTTTTCAATATGATTTTCTCGTCGCTAAATAACTTCAAATAACTTACACTAAAAACATATAATTTCAAAGAGTAATTTATTTATACTATTTTGTAAAAAGATAATCATTGCATATATGCATTGATATTAATGATATTATTCAAACTAATTTTATATTCTCGCCACGGACGCAGAAACTATGAAAAAAAATTTTATAATGTAAGATGATTTTATAGTTTTAATAACAATTAATACTTTTTATAAAAAACAATTCACAACATTTACTTGGAAAAATACGAAGTTACCTAAAAACTTTCTTTGAATTCTCTTCACAAAACAAAGAAAATACATATATAAAACTGTTGTTTAAACTTTTTAATTTACTAGCTCAGGCAACAAATATCAGTATATAATTCCGTTTTGGTACATACAATACATTGTATGATCTTCTTTCTTCGAACATTCATATTTTATTGTCACAAAAATGTGAGCATAATTAGAGATTCTTTAGACACTTCTCTGAACGCAAGATTCACTCATCCAGACAACTGACGGAGATGAGACGAATGATATTTATTCGCAATAGTCGCGATGCTTGCATGAACGCTGTGATGTCCCGGCGATCGATTCGATGCTGCGCTTTAGCGCGATGTGAACTGTATTGATGTTATTTTCAGGGCAGTTCCATTTCCAGAAGGATTGTCTCGCGGAGGGGAGTTGCTTTCCCAACGATGCGGAGGCAAGAGAGTATGTACTGAACCGCCGAGAGTGATGCATTCCTATACGCTCGCAGGATCCTTTCTATGATCATGAGTATAACAAGTAAGTTCTTCTAATTTTTCTTTATTTTTTTTGGACATAATGGATCGGAAAATATCAACAATTTTATTCTTATATAAATAAATAATATAAATCGTTTCACGAATTTATAATATGTATTTTTAATATGTATATAATATGATATAATGATTATTAATTTTAATATTTTGTTATATTGTAATTATATTTTTATCAAAATTTTGTGTATTTTCAGTTTTTTATGCGTATAAAATTTTATACATATAAAAATAATTCTTCTTCAATTTTAGTTTATTTATAATATATTTTCTTTTTATTTTGACACATAGTGATGTATTATATGCTCTGATACCACAATTACCATCGATTTTTAGTTATGTCCTTTGAACATATGCTTGCATTTAGCGTACAATATATTCTTCGATGCGCGGTACGGCCCTCAGTCAACAGTTTCTAGCTGTTCTAATCACTTTTAACTCACTGGAAAAAGAGATAATAAAATTATAAAGTAATTTTTGTAAATGTTAATGGATGTGGTAAAGAGCAAAAATTAACTGGACTTATAATCAGATATAAAGGCAGAAATAAAGTAGATTTTGAAAAACAATGAGGAATTTACAAATAGTTCGTATTATATATTCATATTATATTATTTCTTTTCAATGAATTATTCAACGGCTTCTTTATTATTTCACTTGCATAATACATTAATTGCACACGAATTTTTTTGTAGATGTAGAGCAAGATAATACCAGTCTAAATCATGCGTTCGAGTATGAATAACGATAAATTATCAGCCCGTCAAATGGCCATTTGGCCACTGCTCATGTGAATTGTCTTATGCAAATTAACGAAGAAATGAAAACCTGGAGCTTG
Organism: Atta colombica; assembly: GCF_001594045.1. NCBI lineage: Eukaryota > Metazoa > Arthropoda > Insecta > Hymenoptera > Formicidae > Atta > Atta colombica. The sequence continues at coordinate 5,175 of NW_017259344.1, forward strand.
ACTCCGACTGTATTGATTGTGACGTGGTATGATAACGGAAATTTAAACAGCAAATTATTGCAAGTACATTATATTTAATATTTGAAATGTGGATTTTCGAGATCAATTATATATTCCATTTATTTCATACTCTTTTTTTCGTAATCTTCAAACTTCTCAATCAATCTTTATTATTTAGATAAATATATTTAATAATAAATATATTTAGGTCGACAGATTTGGATCATATAACTTTTTCTTTAGAACAGAATCGTTAAAAATGATTTTTAAAAATGAATTTTTACATGTACATATACACACAAAAAAAAATTAATTTTTCACGTTTTCGTTCTAGAGATAAAATTACATGATCGTTACTTTGATCTTGACTTGTCATTTGAAAAATGTTTTGGTTTTCTACAAGATTAATTGGAAAATTTGATTATGAAGAAAGAAACATGAAATAAATGAAATATATAATTCATCTCGGAAAAAATCATATAATTCCATTTTAAAAATAGAGATAAGTTTCATGAAAAATTGGTTTTCTTTGTGATATATAAATATGAAATATATTCTTTGAAAAATATGAAAAACCGCAGTATAATTCCTTCTCACAATTTTTGACTGTTAACATCGCGGTAGCTTCAGACATAATATAAAATAAAATCATACATTCTCTAACTTGCCTCGAGAGCTTTCAAAACATTATAATAAAATATTTATATTCATAGAGTACATTTCGAGTTATAAAGCGGCGGCGTCTACAGTAGGATTTTAAGGCGTAAAACTTAAGTTTTAAATCTTAAGCGGTAAGTTATAAGGAATTGACCAATTATATTCTTCTCACATTCAATTGTGATCGATCAATTTCTTATGGCTTAGGGTTTAAAGCTTAAAATTTAAAATCTCATCGTCTTAAAATCTCATTGGTAATTATGCATTTTAAGGAACACCACAAGGCTGATAGCCTTAACCTTGATACATGAAGGTCAGAATGAGTAATTTTACTTTAACAACTAGATGGTCTCTTATAGTTTCTGAGATCTTTACACTTAAAGGTCTAATTTGTGTATAATAAATCTTTCTATTTGTGTAAGAAATTTTCTTTAAAATATATTTTATGACTTTCCATGCAAAGCAACTTTCACTCCATCTCTTCCCCTGCTTCAGAGACGCACGAAACTTTCCACGAAACGATTCTTACCCCATCTCCTTTCTGGGGGAGAGAATGCGACAAGATTTCCGATTTCAGTTCTAATAGCATTTGTTTCACTAAGTGTCTAGCCTTACACCGTGAATTTAGCCCGCGGCCTATAGCCTAAATTCGATCTAAATTATTTAGGTCTCTTGCTGCCCTTACAGAAAAAAACTAGTATCACTAGTATTACTAGTGCAATAGTGCAATAGTAAATTCGACCACTATTACACTGTTAGTGTCACTAATAGTGTAACAGTGATGGAAAAAAATTTTGTTGAAATTTCATTGAAATTTCACTGAAGTTTTATTGCAAAAATAAGTATTATTGATTAGCATTATTTCATAGAATACACGACAAAATTATAATAAAAAAAAAATTTCCTTTATGAATTCGAAAACTAATTTTATGGTATTCCCATGCGGTCACCCATCCAAGTACACATCTTTACTTAGCATGCCTAACTTCTGTAATATATGGAAACTCCTCCTTCAAAGAAACCTATAATGCTAAATATAGTTGCAACATATTTCGTCAAAGATGTTCTGAAAGAGACGGAATACGTACAGAAAAAAATAATTAATGTTAAATAATCATTGTAATGTACAATTAATGAAGATATATCTGCAATAACAATTTGTTTTAATAATACTATTGTTGTTTTAATAATACTGTAAAATATTATTTCTATAAGATGAAATAATATTTTACAATATTATTAAAAAGAAGTTAAAAATAATATTAATTGCTCTCACGATATATATATGTATTTTTTACTTTAATAAAGTTTGTACCAAATATTACTGAAAATATTACTGAAAATAGTTCTATGTTACATCATATGTCGTCATACATTGCAATAGTAACACTACTGGCTCCGCAGTGACAGTATAGCGTATCAGTAGTAATACTAATGTTAATAGTGACACTAATGTTAGTAATACTAATGTTAGTAGTACTACTATGTACTAACAGTTTTTTCCGTAAAGGATCAGAGTATAACATGGGAAGAAGTTATTGCTGATGTGTGTGGACCTACTAGCACATGGAGAACCGAAACTCAGAAGTATATCAGTCTCTACCCCTGTATACTCAATGGTCAGCGGATTGTCCTCAGTTTCTGATTTGTAATGATCTTCATAAATTGCTAATAATATGCAAACTACTATAGAGTATTAAATATACTACAGTGTTTCGAATTTTAATTCATTCGCATAGGAATGTCTTGCGTTTCTTGGTCTTCCTTGGCTGTGCATAGCATCTCTCTCAACACATTAGCAAAGGCGGCGAAAATATAGCAATATACAGGCATTCTCAGACATTCTCAGTCGCAATCGATGAAAATGCGAATACAGGTTAGTAGCTTATATATTTGACATAAAGTACATTTCATATTTTTTGTCTAAAAGTTTGACATAAAATAACATTATGACAGTCTGATTTCGAAAGTGTATTATATAAAATGAGTTTCTAGAGTACATAGAAAGAAGAATTTTGCTGAACTATTTAAAAATTTAGCTAGATATAGATCTAAAAACAAATTAATTAAATCAATAAAATAATTTTACACAAATTGAACAAGATGTGCAATGTTGCAAAAAATGTTGATATTCTAATGTTTGGGCTAATTTTCTAATTTTAAATAATATTTTCGGATAT
>NW_017259344.1:8111-19174 GCF_001594045.1 Atta colombica
TGTATATAAATCGACGGAATAAACAATTTATGAAAATTTGCAGTCGTATCAAGATCCTATTCAACAAATCTCCGAAGAGAAGGAGAACTTGCGGAAGAATCGGGAACGCTGATTGCCACCAATCAGAGAGTTCCAAAGGAATTGTCCTGCTAATAAAGCCTTCACTAGAATTAGATACCCTTGCAATTTCTGCTATCGGTTGAGAGATTCGCCAAAGGACAAATTCATGACGCAATTGACGCGTTTGCAGATGTATTCACAAGTAATGCAGGATATGCCACCAAGCTCAAGAAGCATATTTGCTGTTACATCGGCATCATCGACAATGTCATGCAATCGCGCTGTTTCTAAGCGACAGTACTGAAGATGACAGTAGTTTAAGAGATACAGAAGTCGAAGAAAGAAAAGTAGAGAGAAGAAGCGAGAAAAGGTGACGAAAAGAGAAAGAAGATGAAAAGTACTCGATAAAACACAGCAAAGAAGCTAGCGAAAGAAAAGAAGAAAAGAAGAGAGCAAAGAAAGAAATGAAAGAAGGGCGGAAGGAAGCCAAGAAAATTCCTCTTTTGAGAGATCATCAGTCAGACCTTAAACTAAAAGTAAGGTCTGACTGATAGAATAAAAATCTCGAAACTTCGAATATCATAATACAGGTATCCTAAAAAATTCTCATAGACTGACATTTTTCGATATCTTATATCTTGTATATACTTGAAAAGAACGGTTCTGATTGTAAGTTTGTCACAAGTATCAAATTTCTTCAATAAAAATAATAGATGAGACATAAGAATCAGTTATAGAAATTGTAAAAAAGGGATAAATGATTGAGATATATAATATACCGATTGTAATTAAATTTAAATAATATAATTCTTAATATTACATTACAGCTGAACCGTGTAGAATTATTTGACATTAAGAGATGGTTTCGATTAATTAAATTAAATTATATTGAATTTAATTTAATTGTTGAGAACTCTATAGGGTACTATGATGCTCAATGGCTCGAAATGTTTTATTTAATTTATTTAAAATATGTTCTGAGTATATATATGTTCCTAGTAGGGACAGTTCCTAGTAGGGTAGTTTTGTACTTGAATCAAGATTATTAAAGTAAAACATATTCGATTTATTATAAAAGGTCATTTCTTCGATAAAATTTTTTAATTTGAAGAAATACATAAACTTCTTTGCAACATAGAATACTTGTTTTTACATATATGAATATGAAGAATAAGGAGACCAAGAATGGAAGAATAGAAAACATATGTTAAAAATCGACTTTATTATAAGTTATAATACACACCTGAAACATCAAATGGCGTGTATCCCAATCTAACCCTAACCTAACCTAACATATTGAACACACACGCGCACACATACATATGCGCATGTATAACATTGCAATTCCAAATGGAATCCAATAAACGATTGATTGATTGGAACTGCGAGTAGAAACGCATTAGCAACCTTGATATGAAAATGCTCGTAAAACCGCATAGGAATTATCTTAAAGCATTTATGAAAAATTCGTAGTTTTCTGGAAAACCACATTAAATCGCATAGAATACATTCCATTATAAGATTGAATATGGCTTTTAAAACAGGAGTTCTTTGTTAAACTGTGTAAATTACAAGAAATTCGTAATTCTAAACAAAATCAATATATTAAAATTAGATTCCAAGTAGAATCATGTAAAATATTGTATATGCCATCTGCTTGATATAGAAATATTGATACAACTGCATAGAAAATATAAAACTTGAAAAATCTCATGATAAACACATTTTAAACAATATTACATTTCATTACAAGTATTTCACTAAGTCTCACTATGTCTCACTAGGCGTTTGTCTCGGCACGATAATTTTTTATCATGGATTTTCTGTCCCTCCACGCCGGAACAGCTGCAGTACGAGTGGAAGACGCGAAAATTTCTGCGGTAAAAAACTTTTCCGTGGGCCAAGTTCTTCTGTGGGACAGATCCTTTCTGTAAATCAAGCCCTTTTGTGATATAGGTAGGCGTGTAGGCTAGGTCCTTCCGTGATACAGGACCCTTCTACAGGTCAGAGCTCTTCTGTGAATGATTTTATTTATCGCGCGTGTATGTTAGGATTGTGTATGTTTACGCGGTAAAGAAATCATACGATTTTAAGAATCTTCATTATCATTTTCGGAATCTAATGAATAATTATCGTTCACGCGCGCACAAGCGTTCGCAAATCACTACGTTTATAATATAGGACTTTTCTGTAGATTAGGTCTTTTTATGATACAGAGCTCTTCTGTGGGCTAAACCTTTCTGTAGTACAATGTTCTTCTGTGGCAAAGACCAGACTCTTCTGTGACAAAAGGGCTCTTTTGTAACTCTGGCCCTTCTGAGATAGGTTATTCGGATACAGATTATGCAATATCTGTTTTTGTTTCAAAAATTCATGAACTTACTTCATTAACAGCAAAGTTTTTGCCATATATATGCTATATACATGCAATTAATTTTTTGTCGTCAGCTTTAAAGTACTTTTTCTTGGTGCGTGGGAATGTTTGGGGAAGTGATAGGTTGTAATAATTGTTTTCAAATTAATTTCGGGAGGAACATAGCAACGTATGCACACGATAAACTACAAGAGACATAAAATCTTATTAATTTATCAATTCATAATGGAAGTATAAACACGAACTCGACATATGCAATGTTTAAATTATTTGAACAGAAACGTGCTATAATTTTAACAACATTAAAATATAACTTCGAATTATTAACGGATTCTGAAATAAAATGCTCTTCATACAGTTGAGCGCATTTTGCAGATATTTTTTTATGTTACAAAAGAAATTAGTAGCGAAAAAAAGTAATCTTATCCAAAATAATAGCTATTAGAAAACAATTAAATATTCTTTTATATGGATCTATTGATAATGATCTATTAATAATGATCTTAAATCCTTGGCGCAAGATTCATCGTCACGAAACTCGTTTACGAGGCCTAAAATATAGTCCAACTCAAGGATTGGATTATAATTATTCTATTTACGATATTTATAGAGTTGAACTGTCGGATGTTCTGCTATCTCAATAGTCACTTCAGTATCATCATGAGACTTGTCTACGGGGTCAAAAATATGGCCCTATCCAAATTGAATTATAATTTCCCTGTTTTCCCTTATGCGGCCTAACAGTCGGATAATCCAAGCAAACTCAATAGTCTTTTCAGTATCCGCGTTAGTAACTATTCGATTATCCGGATTATCCAAGTCCGAATAATCAGAAAAATTCCGCTCCAAAACGTGGGTTTCCAAACAAATCGTGGTATGGTACAAAGCCATTCTGTAGACCAGGCTCTTCTGCGGCCCTTTTATAGATAAGACTCTTCTGCTGACCAAGTCCTTCTGTGAACTAGATTATTCTGTGGTATAGAGCCCTTCTGTAGGCCAAGTCTTTCTGTGGTAAAGTGTCATTCTGTGAGTTAGGCTCTTCTATGGGCCCGACCCATCAGTGATATAGGACCCTTCTGTAGTACAAGATCCGTCTGTGGTACAGCGCCTTTCTGTAGGCCAGGCTCCGAGAGCTGAACCCTTGTGCGAGCCAGACCCTTTTGATACAATGCTCTTCTGTGCCACACGGTAGATCGGATTCTTCCATGGGCTAAACCGTTCTGTGAAATAGGATTCTTTTGTGAGCTCTTTTTTTACTGGTTTTATTTACACTGTGAGAGTGCGTGCGTGTGTGTATAACAATGAGACCAAGTCTCCTTTTTTTATCATTATTAATAAGAGAGCAAATTTATTTAGTAACATGATAAAATTCGTGTTTGTAATCTTAACTGAATTTGAAAGAAAAAGTGGAAGAGTTGTGAAAGGATCCCACACTAATAATCTTATGAAAAATCTCACAACTTGAGGAAAGACGCACTTGATCCTATGATCCCGCACTAGCACAAATCGGAGCACACATCGGAGCACACTGTTGCCCGGTTCGGCAATTAGATTACAGGTGCCGAACGCAGAAACTTCCAAAGACACGCATCTTCTACATTCTAACGCAGCTGTAATAGTGATACCTCTGTAGTCCAGATCCTTCTGGTAAAGGGCCCTTCTGTAGAGCGGACTTTTCTGTCAAGTCCTTTTGTGGGCTAAGTCCTTCTGTGGTACAGAGTCTTTCTGTAGGCCAGGTCCTTCTATGGTACAAAAAAATGGTCCTTTTGTAGGCTAGATTTTTCTGTGGTATATGGCACTTCTGTAGTCCAGAACTTTCTATGGTACAGGATTCTTCGGTATGTCAGGATCTTTCGTAAGCCAGACTCTTCTGTGGGCATGGGCACTTCTGTAGACTGAACTCTTCCGTGGGCCAAGTCGTTCCGTAAGTTAAGCTCTTCTGTGAGTCAGATTCATCTATAGTACAAGGTTTTTCTGTAAGTCAGAGCTTTTCTACGAATGGTTTTATTTATCGTGCATGCGTGCGTGTCTGTGTGCGTGCGTGTATGTGTAACAATGAGACCGAGTCTTCTAACTTTTTTATCATTATTGTTGCAGTACGATATCTGAAAGATTTGAGAGATTATGATAATGTATAGTAGTACAACGCCCTTTTGTGGGTTCTTCTGTGTTACATCTATAGGGTTCTTTCTGTAGGCCAGACCCTTCTGTAAGACCCTTTTTTGATGCACGGCCCTTCTGTGGCTTAGGTCCTTCTGCTGATTGCGCTTTTCTATATATATAATTAAAATATTTATAAATAGGAAAAAAGGAAATACTTCATAAAATCAAAACAATTACGTTCTTTCCCTTCCTAATTCTTTTGTTCCATTCCAAAAATAAAAAGAATCAATGTGGATGTAATAATTTGTTCTAATTATTTTTTAATAATAAGATACAATAAAAAATAATATGAACGTATACTTAACGTTAGGCACTTAATATTTAGTACTGCACATTTTTCCACGTTATGGAGATAGAATGCAATAACGCGTTTTTTTTATAGTGGTATTCCCAGTAGGCTTATTCCACTATCGTGTATTTTTCCTTATTTGCAATATGACTAATGGAGATATTGATAAAATGGTAATCTATTAATAACGGTCTACATATCCTCATTTGAAAAAGCTCCTGAATTATAATAGACAAAACGTCATGTTGTATCCTCATAATCTTTCTCTGTGCCAAAGAAAGAGAAAGTAAATTTTTAATTATGGCAAAAATGATAAAGGACTCTGTGGGCCGGACTCTTCCGTGAACCAAGCTTTTTTTCAGGATCTTCTATGGTGCTGAATCTCTTTGTATGCTAGATCTTTTCGTGAGCCAAGCCCTTCTGTGAATCAGACCCATCTATGGTACAGGGCCTTTCTGATATGAGATATAAGGCCTTTCTGTATGTCATACTCTTTCATGATCCACGCTTTTCTGTGGTAAAGGAGTCCTTATGTGGGCTGAGCTCTTTTGTGATTGGTTTTATTTATTGTGCGTGCGTTGTGCGCGCGCGTATGTGTGTGCGTGTGTGTGTGTGTATGTGTATGTGTATGTGTTTAACAATGAGATAATTTCATGTTTCCTGATTTTTTTATCACTATTGTTGAGTGCAGTAGAGGACGTCTTGGAGATTTGGGAAATAACGTATGATATAAAGCTCTTTTGAAATCCAGATCTTCTGTGATAAAGAGTCCTTCTATGGATTATATTCTTCTATGGGCTGTGTTCTTCTTTATTACAGAGACCTTCCGTAAATCAGACCTTTCTATGGTACAAGGGTCTTCTGTGGTTTAGGGCCCTTCTGTGGTACAGAGTACGTCTTGTGGTACTAGTTCTTCTTTAAATGTAATTAAAATATATATAATTGCGAAAAAAGAAAATACTTCACAAAATCAAAACGCGAAAAATATAAACATAATTATGTATATATTAAAATATAAACATAATTATATATATATTTAAAAAATATAAATATTTAATTACAATTTATATATATTATAGTATTGTATTTACTCAATTATTATGTTTAATTTATTATTGTTTAATATTATTATTATTATTAATGTGAATATTATCTTTATATAATGAGTTCATTAACATTATAAAGGCCTTTTATTGGCTGAGTTTTTCTGTTTTACAGGACTCTTCTATAGATCGAACCTTTCTGTAGGCCATTGATACAAGGCCTTTCTGTGGATTAGGTTTTTCTGTGGTATAGGGTTAAACCAGATCCTTCTGTGGTATAGAGTCCTTCTATATGTCAGGTCCTTCCATAGGCCAGATTTTTCTGTGGGTAGGATCCCTTTTTTAGATCAAGCCTTTTTATAGTGCAAGGCCCTTTTGTGGTTCAGACCCTTTCTGTGGGCCATTGTTTTCTGTGATATAAGGCCATTCTATAAGTCAGGTCCTTCTGTAAGACAGGATCCTTTCTGTAGGCTGGGCTCTTTTGTAGTACAGGATTTTTCTTTAAATGTAATTAAAATATTTATAATTACAAAAAAAGAAAATACTTCGTGAAATCAAGACGAAAAAGTGCGCTCAGAAAGAAAAGGAGGCACTGGCGTTCATATAGGCATGCAAAAAAAAACAAATTTATGCAATAAAAATATCGTTATAAGATAGTGATTAAACAACACAAGCTGAATGCGTGGCACTAAAAAAATTCGTACTCAGTGCGTACTAGTGCGGTCTGCCGCACTAGATTCATTATTACTGAACTAACTTTTTATGTTTGTTTTCTCCGTTAATTATGCCTGGCAACATCCTAGAATAGAAAAAGAAAAACTTTAATTCTTCCTTATTGTGTATTCACATTAGTTTATTTTAAATAATATGTCAAAGCTCAATAAAAATAAAATAAAAATACAAAAGAGAGTTTCGAGCCTAAAATAAATATATTTAATATAAATAGTTAAATCATATATACAAAACAAATGTTTCATACCCGATCGGATTATTTTCAATGTTATAACAAAAAGTCAGTTATAAAATTTCTTAGTACAAAATTAAAATATAAAAACTATATATATCTAATAAAATATAAATTGAGGTCTAAAGTATTAGAAAAATTATTAAGACTCTAATAAGAACCTAATCGCATATTGTTGTGAAGTAGAAGCGTTAGTCCAATTAGTATTTAATCGATTACAAAATGCATCAAATTCTTAAAAAGTATCACATTAATAATAGCAGTCATTTCCAAGTAAGTCGATTTTAACAAGTTTTCGCAATATATAATGTTCTGTTAAAATAATTGAACAATCAAAAGTATTATATTTCGCTACCTGAAAATAATATATATATTGCATATCAATGTGTCTAATATAAATTGAGGTCTATAATTTTTCGAATATTATAGACCTCAATTTATATTTTATTAAATATACTTTTATATATTTTAATTTTGTGCTAAGAAAATTTATAACCGACTTTTTGTTATAACATTGAAATGACCCGATTGGGTACGAAATGTTTGTTTTGTATGTATGATTTAACTATTCATATTAAAAGTATTTGTAAAAGTATTTGTAAAAGTATTTTAGGCTTGTAGCTCTCTTTTATATTCTTATTTTAGTTTATTTTATTGAATCCTAAATTTCTTTTTCTATTTTAATCACTTGCTATATAAAATTTCATTAAAAAAATTTTTCCTTAAAAAACATGATTTCGTAATCCTGAAAACTGTAAAATATGTGGCAAACTAAAATATCTGTTTGATATCTATGTCATATAAAAAGTATAAAACAATTTCTGAAATGCTTAGCTATCAATTGCCGGAGCGCCTCTGCAGCGATTTTTGACAGCTGAGAAGTATACCTTTACTTCAGGAATTATTTTAGACTTCTACGTGATATGTTGGCCGGATATATCTAATTTATCGCATATTTTACAAGTTTCGAAATATATATTTTTTTTAAATTAAAAAATAAAACTAGTGTCATTGTTGTATTGTTTTTATCAACTTATAACAAAAAATAGTTCCAAAAGTAAATTTTTTCAGATTAGTTATATTTTAACACTTATTTTAAACTGATTTGAAAAAAATATAATGAAGATGTAATAAGTAGTAACTTTTAATTAACAGCAATTGTAACAATTTACTTCTCAAAATCAGTAATTAAAACGTGTTACTTTTTTTTACTCGGAGACGAATAAATATAACTTGTTACTTTTAAAAAATAACTTTTCTCTGTAATTTAATCTTACATCATTCTTGACAATTAAGATACATAGAGTGTATGCAAATTAAATTGTTGAAATTAATAATTTTTAAATTTGATAACTATAATTATTATTATTTTTAATTTTAAATTTGATAACTATAATTATTAATTAATTATTACTTATTTAGATTCAGGTCTCTTAGCAAATGGTTTACGGGGCATCGCTGCTGGAAAAGAAAAAGAAAAATTATATAACAATTTAAAAAATTAATGAATTATGAACTCTCAAATTTTAACAAACAAAAACACTAAAATGATTGGACTAATGAAATTATCTATACATTATATTTGTTAAGTAAGATAGAAAATGATAATGAAAAAACGATTTATTTGTTATCGATCCTTATGTATATTTGTTTATAAGTATAAAACAAAAGGAGATTAAATTTTTGTAGACTCTTCTATATTCCAAGTCCTTTTGTAATTCAGGGTCTTTCTATGGTACAGAGTTCTTGTGTGGTACAAAGCCATTTTGTAGGCCAGGCTCTTCCGTGAACTAAGCCTTTCTGTGGGCTAGGCCATTCTGTGAAGCAGGGATCTTCTGTAGGCCAGGACCTTATGTGGTTTACGGTTTTTCTATTGTGCCGAGCCCTTCTGTAGGTTAGTTTCTTAGTTTCTTCCATGGGCCAAGCTCTTCTGTGAGATAAGCCATTCTGTGGGCCAAGCCTTTCTATGGTACAGAGCCCTTCTATAGGCTCTTTTGTAGTAAAGGACCTTTCTGAAGGCCAGGCCTTCTGTGAACTGGGCTCTTTTGTGAGTGGTTTTTATTTATGGAATATATAATACCATATTTTAACAACACAATTCCTATGAAAAAGTTAATCCTATAATAAATTAAGTAAGGCACGTTATAGGAGATAAAATAACCTCTATATCTTCAACTAGAGTCGCTCTAAGTAAAACTGATATAATAACAAAATCTTCAACTAGAGTTGATCTAACCAAAATAGATATAACAACAAAATCGTCCAAACATCCTTTTATACGGATCTGTAAATCAAATCTCAATTACTAAACAAGGTCAAACAACACCAATAATACTATTTATTTCATATACACCAATATTACTAATTATAATTATCCAACCAGCACTAATTAAAAATTCTCTTTAAAGGACTTTGTGTATGAGTACATGTATTTGCAAATAAAATCTAGTGTAATTTAACAATTACCCACATATTTTATTTCTTAGTACACACCTTAGTTTTTGCATCCTTATTGCACACAATGGGTCTTTTATATCCTGGATTAATTTTCATCACTTTTGCAAATATATAAAAATTACTAAACAATTTTTATGTATATTTTGCCATCTTTAGAAAATATTTGTAAAATTATGCACTCAAGGACTTCGATTCCTTCCCTCGGTTACTTTTTAAAACTTTTAAAAATTCAGGTTATTTCATCTTTACGTCAAATTTAGTTATAAACGAACGTAAAATTTAGGATCTGAGCACAAGAACCTAGACTTAAATTGCAAATGTAAGCAACGCACGTGTGACGTACAACTTATTGCCATGTCTCCAAGAAACAGCAATAAATCGTACGTCATACGAAAGCTTATGCGTTACTTACGTCTATAACTTAAGTCTCTAAGTAAGTGTTACGACAATTTTTGTGCTCAGATCCTTAGTCGTGTCGTTAGTCGATGACAGTGCTCAAATCATTCTTTTTACAAGAGACATTTTTATCTTATCCTCAAAGCATGCGTTCAAATTTGAGGTCATCCATATATTAAATATATACTTTAAGACCAATATTGTAAACGTTTGCTACATATATACGATGCATAATTTGAAGATGTATTAAATATTTCGGAGACAATACCCAAAATTATATAATTAACATGTATGACGAAAAATTTATTTTGTCCTTAAAACGTGTATTTGATATAAATCATTCTTGTATTAAACATATACTTTGAAACCGACTTTAAAAATAGCTTATGTATAATGCATATTTCGAAAATTATTGTATTAAACGAATATTTTGAAGATAGCGCTTAAATTACACAAGGTAGGGGAAACTAATGTGGAAAAAATCTCAATAAATATGAACTTTTCAGAGAAGTATATCCGATAGAAGTTTCAGAATACAAAATGATCTGTGTACTGATCAGTTTGACTTTTACATTACGAGATATTTCATATTTTATATTAAAGATTGCTAGACATTTTTTAATATCTGAGAAAATTTTTAACTAAAGAAGCTTTACTATCGTGTAGCATTTTGAAAACATTCAGAAATACTATAAGATTGTGCAATAGAAAATAGAGAATTTCATTAAAAATATCAAAATCCTCGATATTAGCGATTAAAGGTCAAATTCTGATGGGATCAGTAAGAGATCTTTATAAACTCTACATCTTTCATTCGAAACATTTTTCTGTGGAATTCTATATTTTTCGAGATTTTTAAGTTTTCATACTTTCTCCCCTCCCTGTACTTAATTAACATACTTAATTAACATACACGTTGGAAACTTTAACTTTGTCTTCTAAACATGCGATTAATATAAATCGTTTTATATTAAATATACTTTAAGACCAATATTATAAGTAGTCTATGTATAATACATATTTTGAGAACTATTGTATTAAACGAATATATCGAAGATAGTATCTAAATAATATTGAGAGAATAAGAGAAAAAGTGTGGAAAATCTCAAAAAAGTATGGAAAATACTTTCAAATAAAAATTGTAGATTATTAACACTCTGTAAAATATTACAAAATAAAGAGAAATCCAGTTATATAAATGTGTAAATATATGTTAAAAATTTATAATATATATTATATATTCTGTTCTCTCTTTTTTATTCGAACTTGGGATCGACAGTAGTAAAGTTACATTTGCTATTTATTTACATGTATATA
>NW_017259344.1:19283-29174 GCF_001594045.1 Atta colombica
ATATATATATATATATGTATACATGTAGATATGTACATATATATGTAAATATACTGGATGTTCAAAATAAAGTTATAAATTTTTATCTTGGAAACACGGCATTATTGAGAAAAATTGTTCAAACAAAAAGTTGTAGGGTTCAAAAAGATCTATTTACTGATCAATTTAACCTTAAGTGGCGTCGCCAAAATCAAATCAAGATCATGTCGATTTTTTAAAATGAAACATTTTTGTTTTCAGAATCTAATAGCTGATGTCGAGTTTTCCTATAAGAAAATTTTTTTTTCATTAACTTTTTGAATTATGATGCTTGAAAAGTTACAATACCACCGGCATTAACATTACCCAAGGTATCCGATCGACGACTAATTATAACGCAAAAACGGTGTTTAAAAATTCGCTCAAAAATTAAGGGATTATAGATAAATATAGTACGAATCATACTGAATCAAAGAAAATGAGATCAAATATTAATTATAAAGCCTTAGAAAGATTGCAATCTTTCAAAAAAGTATCATTCTCGACAGTATCAGTGTGCTCCTTGCCCAAATGAAGAACGGCTAGGTTCACGAAACGTTGGCATTAGCACTGGATCACGATACGGCGATAACCCGCAAACCTTTTGACATCTTTGAACACTTTTCTTTCTTGGCTGAATGGCATGTTCATGAAAATCGAACTAACTTTGAATGATGATTTCATCGTTCTCAATCAGTACTTCGTGAACAATAGCCGTCATGTTAAGATCCATCATATTGAATTTTCGAAACAGCCAGAGCTAAAGAAAGTAGACATGTGTATTTATATTATAATTTGAGTTCAGAAAGAAATTTTTTGGTTGAATTGAATTTTGAACGGAGGGGATGGCCGATTTGATAGTGAATGCCCCATATTTAGTAAATTTTTTTAATATGAATATTGAAAACTTGCAATTTTCCATACAGCTTTTATCCAAGAGATATTATAAACATTTTTAGGATATTCAGAAGATATAAAAGTGAAATGAAAATATTTCGAATTATAAAATACCCAGCAAACACTAGTTTGCAAACATGTAACGTATATGTTAATTGTAATTTCCTACTTAACAATATAACTCTAATAAAACTACATTATTCGCTATCACGAGTTAACATATACTGTTGAAGATCGTTATCATTAACTTCTGTATTCATGCTTCCTACTATATTTCAGCAGAGGGCGTATTCGTAGATCATTTAGTGTGCAGTGCATAGTGCCTTCGTTAAGTTTTAACATAATAATAAAGTTCGGAAATAGTGAAAAAAAATGAAATATCTCGCCATTTACTTTTTCGCATGTTTCGTCAAGATTACAAATGTGTTTGCAAAGGTCGAAGGTATTTAAATATAATTTAATCATTATGCTTCTCTGACAAGTATCATCACAATTATGACTGAGGAGATTATAAAATCTTAAAAAATAGTTCATGAAATTTTATAAAGCATTCTCTTAGTACATGTTCAAGGATATAGGATTAATCACTGATCAAACCGCATAATAATTTTAAATGCTGTAGTTTTCAAATGATATTACAAAGTTTAATAATAAAGTGTTCCCGCACATTTTACGGAGGACAAACATTTTATACATAGCATATTATATAAGTTAATTTTTCTATTTGTAAAAATGCGAAATTTGTTTTTCGGCAAATTAATATTTTTATTTTTAACATGTTATCACATCTGTTTGAACAAATATATCTGAAATAACGAAGATTGAGTATATTGTCACTTATGATGTAGACAGCCGACACTGGCATGAGTTAGCGAACAAAGAACTGGAAGAATCTCTTTCGTATCACTGGAATCTCAAAAAGGCGAAAAACGTGATTCTCTTTGTGGGTGATGGTATGAGTCCCGATACTATCGCGGCTAGCAGAATTTATCGTGGTGGTGAGATCAGTCGACTTGCCTGGGAACACTTTCCCCATATTGGAATACTGAAGGTCTCGTGATTTTTATTAGATATGTATTGTAATTAATATATTTTATATAAGATCTTCGTGTGTCGAATGTATCTTTTGTTGATAATATAGACTTATACCACAAACCAGCAAGTTCCCGACTCAGCTTCTTCCGCCACCGCTCTTTTCGGAGGAGTCAAGACGAATTATGAAGTTGTAGGAGTAGACGTGAACGTGGAATTGAATAATTGCGAGGCAAGCTTGAATGTGAATTATCACGTGGATTCATTCATAGCATGGGCCCAAGCAGCCGATAAAGTCACAGGTCGAATCCGATTACAATTATATTCCAATTTTAGAAAATTTTAAGGGGATCCTAAAGTCATTTATATTACCGATTAAATCGTAATTTTTGTATAATAATTATTTTCTTTCTCTTTTATAGATTCGAAAATTTTTTTCTAGCATCAAAAATTTTTTTTTGTTAAGATTTCAATTTCAAAATTTTTGTTGTTCTCAGAATAAATTTCACCTCGTATTATATATACAGACACGTCGTATTAATGTGACATATTTTAATCCTTCCTAAAAGGATTTCCGAATTCGTAAAAGAGAATTTTAAAAAGAATGAAGTCCTTGCAAAGCACATAATTTCATTTTAGAAGAAATATTTTTTTCTTTGCTTTGAATCTTAATTCTAAACAAACTTAGTATTGTTCGTTCAATCTGAATCCCATCTTACATTTATTTTCAATCTACAAGCTGTAAAACTTTTATATCAAGCAAACGTTACCTCCAGTCAGAAGAGATACTACTAACGGTCGATGTTTATGGAAATTTGCGTGCCTGTTAAAATTTAAGTGATTAAGTAAGAAACTAGTAATATAGTACTAATTTCATGATTTATTAGTTTCGTAGACATTTACATATATTTAAAACTTAATAATATTCGATTTTTTACTTAAAGTTGTGATTTTAATGATATCATCTGAGTTTGATTATCAATAGAGATGATAACTGCAGAGAAAAAATTGTAATTTTTCGGCAATATATAAGCTATTATATATTATAGCATTAAAAGTATGCATTAATTTATTTATGTATTTATATAATAACAAAATCGTGAATTTAATAATGTATTATTGAAATATTTATGTTAATAATTATAAATTTATTTTTTATTAATTGTCGGTAAAGTCATTGTTTTTCAACGTTTATCTCCAGGCCCCCCGGGCTCTATTGATAATCACAAAAATTTGTTCAATAGTCTTTAATAGTATCTTGTCGGTGTGTCAAGTGATAGTTTTATGTGTCAGAAAAAGTGAATTTTTTATTTTTTTCTGAAATTAAATTTTTTATTTTTTTCTGAAATTAAATTTTTCAGGTTTTCATTTTATGCATTCTTTAATTCTATAAAAGAAATTTTGCAATCTGTGAAGTCAATCAGAGATTTCTTCTAAAACGTAATCGTAATAAAAAAGGATAATTTTAGGAGTTCCTTAACGATTGCCCCTACGCATAAATAATTATTTTTTTGTTAAATTTTTGCGATTAATCTTTTCGTAGTATTAATTTATACAAAAATATATTAAACTATGTGTATATATATATATGTGTATTAAACTATATATATGTCAATTAATAATTCTTTCAAAAAGTTTAAAGTATTTTTCAAAATCGTTTCAAGTATTTTTGTTTTAATTGTAATTACTAGTTTATATTTTTGTAAAACATAACGTAATTACCGTACAGGTTTTGTGACGAATACTAGAGTTACTCATGCCACTCCGGCACCGCTTTATGCTCACTGTGCAAATCGTAGATGGGAGTGCGAATCCAATATGCCTACAAATGCTATTGGCTGTAAAGATATCGCCAGACAATTAGTGGAGAATGAACCGGGAAAAAATATTCGAGTAAATAAAGAACGAGCTGTGTATTTTGTTTAATTACGAGAATAAATAATAATACGTTTACTTTTTTATAGGTAATTATGGGCGGTGGTAGACAGGTGATGAAATCCAACGTGAGCGCGAGCGAATTTGATCCGATAGATACATGGGCTTGCTATAGACAAGATGGTCGTGATCTCATTAATGAATGGATGAGAGATAAGTCTGATAGAAATTTAGCTTATAAAGTCGTACAAAACAATGAAGAATTATCCCAGGTTGATATCGATAATGTAGATTATTTGCTCGGTATTTTCGCCAATGGTCACATCGCGATGGACTGGAAACGAGAACAAGGTCCGAAGGGACAACCGAGCTTAGAAGAAATGACTGTGACAGCTTTACGAATTTTACAAAAATCCAAACAAGGATATTTTTTGATGGTACAATTATCATCTTGGATAAGATTATAAAATAAATTAATATGACTGTTCTTCCAGGTCGAAGGTGGTCTAATTGACTTTGCTCATCATCGCGGTCATGCTGCTCAAGCACTGCTAGAAACTGTCCGATTTTCGGACGCCGTTAATACTACTCTTAGAATGATTGATCCTGATGACACTCTCGTAATAGTCACGAGCGATCACACGCAGTCAATGAACTTCAACGGATACAGTCCTCGAGGTTCATCCATTCTGGGTAAGATCAACGCACTGAAAAAAGGCTGGTATTTGTGATTGTGAGAATTGTATTATACAATTATAATCACAAACATATATCAAAATTGTTAAAAGCCATTCATTTTTATATTTATTACTGCTAATGTTAATAATATAATATATATAAATTATAATAAATATTAACAGAGAATGGAAAGTTACTTTTTAAAGATAATAAGTTACAATTATTCGTTATCGAGTAGAAAAAATAAGTTATCAATTTTTAAAAATAACTCGTTACAATTACCGTTATTTGAAAAAAATTTTCATTACTTTTCCGTTACTTTTTTAAAATCGACAACTACCCATCAGAGCGAACGAGTGCTTAGAGGGAGTGCTTTTTTATTCGCAAGCTTTCTATGAGTGGCTTGTGTCCATCAATCGAACCATATCCAATTGTGTGTGAAGTAACGATAAAAGTAACTGTAAAATTCATTACCTTTACCAAAAAAATTATAACTACGTTATCGTTACAGTTACCAAAAAAAAGTAACGTAGTTGATATTACCAAAAAAGTAACTTGTAACGAGTTACTTCCATTTCCTAATTATATTTACTAGTTATATATATATCGAAAATATGTTATTGGCTGCGAAACCTAATAATTTATTACATAATCTTTTTATTGCCAATTATACAATTATTTTTTTGTATGCAGAACTGTATAAATATAATTATTTTTACTAACATTACAGCAGTAATAATTATAAAAATGAAGCTGTTAGACATAATTATTTTACCTTGATTATTACAAATGGAACTTCTATTGTTGTAATTATACAAGGAAGTCACAAATATCAAACTTTTTTCTCAGTGTGTGTGTATGAAATTTTTGCGGATCATTTATTCTCATGCAAGAATATTTCAGGAATCGCTCAAAAATCTAAATACGACGGGATACCATATACCACATTATCCTATAGTACGGGTGGCTTGAACAATGTCGCTTACATCGTGGGTGATGACGGTCAAGTCAAGAGAATCGATCCATCCAAATCGAATACTAACGATTTTACTTATAGTCAGCAAGCTACAATCATATCGGATGAGGCTCATCACGGCGGTGGAGATGTAATTGTATATGCTATAGGTACGTCAATGTTTAATTAATTGTTACGAAAGATTGCAGTTAAAAAATATAGCAACTAAAATATTTTTTTTTAATTATTGGACAATTTCTTCCCAGATTTAATTCAGCAAATATGCCGCTAAAGATAATTCATTATATCATTATTGTTTTGTCGAAATTATGTCGAAATTATGTGCAAACAGTTATCAGTATTTTAGAAAAAAATCAGAGTTTCTGCATTTATTTTTATAAATATACTTGTATAATTGCAGAGTACAAATTTTATGAAAGATTCGTCATATAATTTCATAAATGTTATCCTAATATCGGAATTAGGAATGCAGAAAGTAACAATGACATCACATCAATATTATTATAATTTCCCACTTAACAATTAATGTAAATGCAATATAACACGTATTGTACAGAATAGTTACATTAATAGGAAATTGTAACAATGATGTAGTATTATTGTTAGTTTATATTCTACGGATTTAAACAAATTGATTCTACTTCTAGTGTTAAATACTTTGAGTATCATTTTCTTTACAGGACCGTATGCTCATCTTTTCCATAGCGTGCACGAACAGAACTATGTTGCACATGTTATCGCATATGCTGCAGGAATCGGTGGGTATTCTAACAATGCGGAAAAATCTCACTGCATTCTATATCCAGTTGTTTTATATAGTAGTCTGATCTTATTAACTTTCGTGTATAAATAAATCAGTGAAGTTAATAAAAGTATTATCAGTTTTTTATTTTCCATAAAAATCAATATCAATATGATTGCTAAAGGCGTGAATCTATACGCATAAAATAACTCTTATCATGTGTAATTAAGTGGTATTGCAAGTGCCTGTGAAATATCACTTGTACCCACATTATCACAGATTAGAGTAACTTTTAATGGCCACATCAGGGTCCTATCCATTTCTTCTTGTCGCAACAAATCGAGAAACAGTTTTACAAATCCACCTTTCGCATTATATACATATACATATATCATTCGCACGTTTATTTACAAACATATATTAAAAAATAATTCTCAGTCTTATGCTGCAGAGGATAAAGACACTCGCAATACTTGCGTTGTGAAGTAGAATGCAAACAGTCCTCCGAGATTACGTTTGAGAACAATCAAGATTGTGCTTCTGCTTAAAAATACATTATTGCATTTATACATTATATATATAGTTTATAAAAATGTCTTCTTTACAGTGTATTCTATACATTTACGCAATTCCAACTTAACGATTTTAACAAGTATAAAAAAGAAAAAATACATGAAATCGATGATCGAAAACGTTATGTGAAAAAGGAAGGGCTACTTCAAGATGGAAGAAGTTATCGGAGTTTATCAATGCGAACTCGTTAATATATGTTAATGTTTTTGTCGGTTATGCACAGAAAGTAATATTTATGTCACGTAACATGATGAAACACGCAAACTCCGAATGTGGAGTTTTCTTTGTTCCTTTTATTGTCTTTAGATGACGAAACAATGATGAAAACGACGGAAGATCACTGCCCTCTTTTCCTCTCACAATTCTTGATGTCGTGCAACATAACACCATGTAACAGTATTTTAAGCGCGATACCGCCGAGGAAGAGCACTGAGGTGACCAGGAAGATGAAACCAGGGGTATACTTGCCAAAAATCATCAGACTACATAAGGTCATCATTTGAAAGACGAGCAGCAACGGAACAAAATACACGGCCGCAGTTAAATAGCATGAGTACTTGCGCTTCGGTTTTTTGACCGACCTGTTGAACCTTGCAGCAAGTTTAGTAGAGTCGTTATTCGCTTCTGGAATTGCTTTTTGCACTTCGGCTGGTTTCTCGATGCGGATTTCATGCAGCACAGATAGACGCAAATTCTCGTACGTGACCAGGAGATTGATCGTGATCTCCTGAAGAAAATGGCTGAGGTAGACGTGCATCTTGCGCGCTAAAGGATGCGACTTGGAATTATCAAAAGAGTAGAGAAGATATGGTAACAAGTTGAGATTCTGGCAACAATGGCGGATCTTCTGCATCGATGCGTGTCGGAATAACATCGGTGGCCTGCTGTAGTTTCCATCTGTCATTGGAAGAGAAAAGAATCTTAATCACGATATTATGTAGTTATCATTCATGAACCAAAAACATTTTTATTACATGATATTTCAACTATAATAATTTTTTGCGATAAGAAACCATTAAGATATTATTGGATAAATATGTCTCCTATTAGAGTATTTAAAATTAGAATTCGATTTAAAAAGAAACATCTAAAAAAGATATTTAAAATTATAATTCGATTCATAAGATTTCTGCACGTGTAAACTGCACGTGATAATGTGATACATTTCAGTGCTGCTGGAATGTTCCATGCTATTTAGGAAAAAAGAGCTGAGAAAAAGATAATGAATGCGAATGTTTTGTTTACCCTTAAACATATCGGACACTCGTCTAACAAGAGTTGGTTTCCTCTTTAGGTCATCTTTTTGTTCCATGATCTCAGACGTCTGTGACATTTTAGTACGATGTTCGGAGAATATGTTTAATACCTATCTGTGATCCTATCTGATCTACCAATCAGAGATCGGTGCTATTTTCTTCACGTAAAGCTCTCTTCCCTTAGGGAATATACTCGGAATATCACCTGAAAAAGATAAGCGCATTAGTGAATATAAATCTAATTGCTTTTTACATTTGAAAATTATTGTATAAAGTATTTAGTGATGACTATATAAAAAAAATTGTGTAAGTATAGAAAAAAAATTAATAATTGATTAATAATTGTCGCTAAGAACAGAATACATATAGTGACAGAATAGAAACATAAATTAAATAATGAGATTAACGAACAAAATTAATTGATTACCGATCTTTGGTGACAACTTTTGATGAAGGTCACCAGTGAGCGTTTCGACCAGTACTGAAAGATTCTCGTCATTCGAACTGTCGAAGTTGTATAGTTAAAAAAAAGGCGTCACGATTTGATAGCCTGTCGACCCGAGATTAATTCTTTGACGCAAAAATTTCTCGTCACTTAACGATCGCAAGAAATATGCATGTCTGATTACAAAATTTTTTTTCTTGAAATTGTTAGATGAACTATTTTTTAAAGCTTCCAATCCTATTACATCTTATACTGAAAACTTGCAATTACTGATCAAAATTTAATTAGTATTTTAAACTAACGACAAAAATGTTTTCTTAAAGTATCTAAAAATTTAACTGGACAAAAATCTGAAAATGATTTCGTTGGACTATCAAAATAATTATACATATATGTATATAGGAGGTTCAAACTGATTGCTAAAATGTAAACGCTTTTAACAGTATTTATCGTCAACACATTTAACATATTTTGACTTAAATTATCTTGAAGCATTCATAACATTATTTTTATATCTGTATTTAGGTAAATTTTTAGACATTTCAATAAAATTTTCTATGTAGTTAACTAAAATTTATCTTCAAATCATTTATTATGAACTGTAAATTTTTATGCCCTCAGATGAATTCTGTTGAATCAATTACACAACTATAAAATATTTATATTTTTATGAAATTATAATTAAGAATGTTAATAAACGCAGAGTGTCTTCTCTTTATTTGATAGTAAAATGGATTAGGAGCATTATAAAGTTGAATAATTTAGTCGGGATTCACAAATTATCGGGATTTATTATATCTTTTTCATATAAATAAATCATTTCGCGAAACTAAAGATCCGAATACAAATGGTCCATATCAAATTAATAAAAAAATTAATGCTATCTAAAAACATAAATGCTATCTAAAAAAATGTTATTGGTTAAAAACGAATTAATTAAAATAAATTGTATTTTAAATAATACTTTCAAATATATAATATTTTAAATAAGCAATAATAAAATAGCGTGCGACTAGCAATTATGAGAAACATGCATGATAGCATGCATGATTCAATTTTTTTTCTTTTGATTTGATAAATTATTTTTCAAGCCTTTTAAAACTATATCTTACACTGAAAACTTGAAAATTATAAAAAATAAAATTTAAATATTAATAGGGCTCTCAAAATTAAAAATAATAATAAAATATATACAGGCAATGAGAGCGTTACTACATATTTTTTGCAAATTATATTTTAAATAAGCGATAATATTTAAAATAAAATAATAATATTTAATATATGTATGCGTATTAAAATTGTATGTAAATAATGTAGAGCAAAGTTTGAACTTAAACATTGACCACTAATTGGCCAAGTTGTTTAAATTAAACTAAATTAAGAATAAATCGACTAAGAT
>NW_017259344.1:29274-35284 GCF_001594045.1 Atta colombica
TAAATAATTTCTTTTGAAGTTAATAATTTGAATAATAATCATAAAAAGAATATTCTTGTATACGTAATAGGTTTAATGTCTCATATCTTATTACACTGAATTAATTATTAATATGTACTGTAAACAAATACTTATACATTCATAAATTAAAAATCAGAATATGCTATATATGTATAAACAACGTTTATCTGCTATATATAAAAGACGTCTATCTGCAAAATATTCTTGACATGAAACATAGTTTCGATTGACCTCGCTTGAATTGGCGCAATTCATCGGAGCAATATTTTCAAATTAGATAAAAGCGGAAATTCTATTAAAACTCCAACCAAGCTCTCTATATTTCTCATATAAATATTTTTATAAATGCATGTAATTTCACATAGCGCTCACCTTGATATTAGTATAATGAAGGACTTGGCGTCTATTTCCTAATCACCAGAAAGGTTTATATGGACGCGATTTCGGAAATAGACGAAAACTAACTGTACTTCTTGTAGAGATTGAAAACTATCGGAAATTCGCGAAATATTCCCATCCTTCGTGTTGTTTCGTCAAACGAACGTTCACGATCAATAATATACAACACGTGAGCGCGAAGAACTGCTATGGTTGCGTCTTGATGTTTGCTCGACTACTGAATCGGCTACGGTCGGTTGTCTAATAACTACCGGGCGATTAACCACCTCTACCGACTCCGAACTTAACCACGATCAGCTACACAGAGCATGTTGGCATACTCCGAGTCCAAAACGGTAATTTCCATCGGAGCTGATGCTGTATTGGTCGATGGCACAAAACTCGGATAGTCGAGATGAACTTCCCGCGTGAATACTAAGAAAAAGGAAAAAGGTCATCGACGCGAGGAAATGCGTGCACGACACCGCAAAAACGAGACTTTCGACACGCACGCATTCGTTCCTCGCCCTCGACCTCTGAAAGCATAACTTGATTGATACCCTCATGGCATTATTGGTAGAATTATACTTTTATGCAACGGAAATCGTTTGCATCATGATAACTTCAATAATTTTTCTGCAATTGAGCGAAACTCCTTTAGACAGTGTATAATTTGTTAATGTAAATTTAATGTAAATAATTTTACTCTGCGAATAAAACACACAGTGCATAATTTTTTTACTACAAAGTTTAAACATTTATATTAAACAATTATACATTATTAATTTTATTTTTTCAATTGCAAAGTAAAAATATTTTCATTAAATTTACATTTCTGTCGAAAAGTTTTATTTTGCAACAAAATAAAACTGTATCTCCTAAACCTTTCCACGAGATTTCATAAGTTTTGGAATCATTCCTATTTATTTCATAAAAATATATAATGTTTTTTCTAAATATTCTAAATACAATATACATTTAACAATAAAGCGAAATTCTTTTACAAAAGATTTTGAGAAAATATGTAAATAAAAACAGTACCTACATAACATAAATATTGCAATATAATTAAATAAATCTGATTTCGAAGTATATTAAAATACGTTTTGCAAAGTTTTTTAAAGAATATTTTCTTGTTTTCTTTAGAACGATCTTTTTCAGGTTATATTATGAATACTAAACAGGCAAAACATGTCCTGAAACGAAAAACACAAATATATAACCATTGTAAGATCAAAAATCGTGAAGACACAGGGAAGTTCTTGTGTCCATCGTATTGATTCTGCTCGTTGAAACACATGAAAGATGCGTGATCACGAAAAAAAAGAATAAGGAAAGACAATCCCATTCTAAATATGACACGATAATGATATCGCTGATAATTTTAGAATTTTGTTGGTAAATTGAAGTAACGTATACGATATGATTTCTTAGAAAAAAAAGCAATACGTGTCATTTCATTGACCTCACTTTTTTCAAGGTTGCTCGACATGCATCGAGTGTGATGCGCTGCGTGTTTCCAATGACTGTTCGACGGAGAATCCCCACATACCCAGACTGTTTTATAATGTAGACAAAACAATGTTGTGTTAATGATAACTTATATATATGGACTTATAAATATGGATGTCACATTTTTTTCTCATTCAATCTTTGATTTTCGAAGCGTCACATAAAAATCAACGACGAAAAATTCCGACTAATCTAATTTTGATAGAAGCAACTCTGCTCACATATTTTATTCAACATTGCAATTTACATAAACATAGTACATAGCATATGCTCTTAATATATTACTTACAAAAATGCAGAGATAACCAATTAATTGAAAAAATTCAATATTAAAGCTGATTGAAATATCGTTTAAAACGGCGCAAAAGGCATGTGTTTATAACATGTTCATAACGTGTTAGGTTATTTGAATTTATTTGCGACTCATTAAAAATTCCATTAACGATTTTTTAAAAATAACTATATTTATTCGATTAAAAGAACTAAGTATTATCTGCATCTGTTTATGAATTAAATGATTCAACCGTGTTTTGACTTGTATATTTTGTCATCACAAAATATAACATGGAGAATACATTCAAAATATTTTTCATATCTGATAATATATCAGATACATGTGGCAGTTGTATTAATTCTCTGACGCATCGAGTACTTATGCATGTAATCGGCTTTAAAAATATACACACCTTGCTGGCAGTAATTTATCATCCGATATCAAAAATATGTGCTTTCTGTTCTGAAAATGTTGGATTGAAAATAACCAAGTCTGCGCGAAATATCGAAGAAAAAATTTTATAAATTATAAGAGTCTTTTGACACAAATTTTAATTTTCTTTATAATTTTTTTTTAACTGAAAAACGTGACAATAGAAAAATTCTGAAAATTCTATAAATTTTACTATTCTATAATTTTTAGAAAAAACTTGTTTATTGTAAATATTTTACAACGAATTTCGTTCTCTATTGATATCAATTTTATACTTGTAATTAGTGAACTTTCCGTTATATTATGCTGTTTCAAATCAGTAATTTTCTTCTTTTTCACTTTTGCTTCATCGCTTACGCGCGTTGCTCTGCGATGTCGATCATTGCATAAAAACATTCAGTGCAGAGAGCATCGGCGAATCTTTTGAGTGTTGATTTTTTTTCTTTTGCCATTTGCAATGTAGAATTTGTACATATGTAGATCGAATATCAAATTAATCACAGTTCGTTATCTGTGTCCAGCATGTGAGAGCGAATAACATTCTCATTGGCGCTAAGAAAAGCGGGATGATGTAATTCTAACAAGGTCAGTATTTGCAAAAGTAGTTTTTCAAAAAAAAAACCGTTAAAATACCAGTTAATCTAATAGTTTATCATAGTTTACTAAATTTATAAATTGTTATCTCATCATGTTCATCACGTGTTAATAAATGCAAGTCAAATTTTTATTAGAATAAGAAATTACAAATAAAGAATTACAAATAATCT
Source organism: Atta colombica (assembly GCF_001594045.1). Lineage (NCBI taxonomy): Eukaryota > Metazoa > Arthropoda > Insecta > Hymenoptera > Formicidae > Atta > Atta colombica. The sequence goes on from NW_017259344.1 coordinate 32,659, forward strand.
ATTGATAAATAAGGAACTACAAATATCTATTGATAAATATATAATTTAATCTGCTCTCAGAAATCATTGAGAATTCTTCATGTTATTTTTTTCCACAATTATTGAATAATTGAATGAAATATCTATAAAAGCTATTTTTTTGTATTTGCGATTTAAATAATTTTTTTAAATATTAAAATTAAATTTAAGATTAAAATAACTTGAAATTCTAGATCATTCCTTTCTCTTTTCTACAACAAGAATTGTGATGAAGCCAAATTACGGAGTCACGCTTGCAACATGTGCACTCACTGTTGACAATTCCATTGACCATCCGTCTTCATCACGAAATGATCACGTGTTTAGGAAATTCTTATCCACAATACAAACTTAGCGGAACTTTGTAGTTACATTGGCATAATACACTTTTTATTTAAAATTTTAATTTTATGCCATACCTCTTTTATCTCTTTCTCAAAAAGCATTATTTTTTATTTTTCGTCAAATTTATATAACAATAATATAAATATGTAACTTGTTTTTGTCTTAATGATAAAAAGTTATTTTATTTGTCTCTTTTTATTTCATTAAAAAATATATTAAAATATTAACAAATGATTATTTATTCAAATATGTTTTAATTTAAACAATGTAAGGAAGATAACAATAAAAACGAATAATAATATGAAATAAGAAATAAAAATTAATAAAATTATTTATTCTCTCAAAATTTAGAAGAAAACAAAAATCATTTTGACGATATATAACTATGTAATTTTTATGTTTGTAGATGAATAAATAATATGTTGTCGATAAAGTTGTCATAAAACAAACTTTTTAATACATAACTCTTTTATTTTCAATATCTGTTGTTATTTTCAATATGTGCTCATTTTTAATTACGTCAAAATCAATTATGTTGATTTTTCATGAAAGGAATAATAATTAAAAAATTTTATCATAATATATTTTTTGCATACAATAGATTGAAGTGATGCTCGATTTTTTAAATATAAAAATGTAAATTGCGATCATTGTAATGTAATATAAAACCAAGAAAAATTGAAAGTCGTATTTTTATAAACCAAGAAACCGTTAAAACACCAAGAAATCGATAAAAAATTAATCAAATGTAATGCTGTAATGCACGTTTATATCATCTAATTTTTCTTTTTTATCTATTGCTCTTGGTTTTTCTCAATGTATCTCTTTCACTTTGGATCATTTCTCACTATCATACATTTGATTGACTCTAATAGTCAGGATGAATAAGTGTTTAAACGAGAAGAATATACCACTACGGACGTGGTTAGAAAATTTCAAAACAATTTTGACTGACTTTATTAAAGTTAATTTCAAACTGTTGCGAAGTTACGTAAATCATTGTGGAATTTAAATTATCTACAATAGAATTTTTTACTTGGTGTAAATGTGATCTTATCGAAAGTTTCAAAGTGACTAGAACAATATTTACAACATAAAATATGTATACTTAAAAATATGTATACTTAAAGTTAATTAAATAATAACTTATTATAAATTGTTATAATCATAATTGAGAAATGAGAATATCCAAATGAAGTAAAAACAGGAATCTACATATACATAAATTTCAAATTAATTTCATCTTTTTTTGGCCCATTTTTAAATCTTATTTTTAAATTCTTTCTTTAAATCCTACTTTTAAAATGTTTCGTTGACGGATTTTGACGAATGCAATTTTTGCTATCTTAATCATAATAATTAATTTAAAAAAAAATGAAATAAAAAACAGCGACTGAGCTGTTAATTAAATAGTCTTATGACTTTGACATTATTTGTTCTGGACAGTGCAACGATTTTTTTGTCTGTACATTAACTTTTTCAAACGCGTAACTCTTACATACAATTATATGAATATAATGAGGCGTTTAATATCGTGACTGATATCGAATATTTCTTGGAAGACTAGGATTTTTATGTACGAAAGTGCAACGTCCGCGTCATGACGAAATTGGATTCCTATTACCTCATGAAAATGCTGAATAAGAATGAAAATTGAATTGAGAAACGCGCCGATAAGTTATGATACAGATCGTTTCATCATTTTAATTAATTAATATCTCTGCTAGATCCAAACTACTTTAAAAAAAAACCTAAATAATATGTAATAAAAATCGCAAGCGTAGATTAAAGGTAATAATTGAATGGAATATAAGTAGAGATATCTCAGTTACTATAAATATTTTTAATTTTTACTTTTTGAAAGCAAAATCACAGCTACATACGATGTGGTTCCATATTCATTAATATAATAATAATATTAATAGAGCCTACACATTCGCCTTGTAAATTCGAAGATTGCAAGGTGGATGTGATAGGCAAAACTTCAAATAATAAAAATAATAATAATAATATATAGAGAATAATACATAGAATAATGCCCGCATGCTTGCTGTGTAAATTCGAAGGCTACAAAGCGAGCGTGACGGTCAAAATTAAACAGTAATAATATTAATAATATAATAATAATAGATAAAATTATATAATAGCTTCTTCTCTCTTAGATCCATACATGGATATTTTAGCACTAACGATCATACGATAGAATCTCTCTAGCTTTTCTCGAATAATAATACGCTCTACTGGGGTATACTGTTTCGCTTTA
>NW_017259344.1:35384-57927 GCF_001594045.1 Atta colombica
CAATCAAAATTCACCTCTCGCAATTACAAGCAGATAAATTTTGCTCATTCTCATTCAAATATTTCTATTGTTCTCTGTTCACTCTCTTTTATTTTTCTCACGCATTCCTAAATACTAAATAAATATTATACAGATTTGTCTATCGACCACATGCTGAATCTTCCATAGTCCCGCGCAAGTGTCTCTTGACTTAATATAGCAAAACAGTACTTCGATTTTTACAGCGTGGTTTTATGGCACTTGTTTAATGGCTGGACTCTAGCCTCTCCACGTTCCCGATGCGAACGATATCTTCTGAGAACGATACTTTTTTGTTTTCTTCTTTTGTTTCTAGGATTAATATCGCGTTACATCGCTGATACGATACACGATACCACAAGATCGACGAACTTTCCTCACGATTTTTAAATTGTCGCGTAAGGACGACGCACCGTCGACGTGGATAGGATCGATGACTATCGACTTGCTATGGAATGCTACTATTGTAATATTTTAAGAAAACTATTAGAACATTGAGATCCTCGATTCACTTCCGAAGGTTCGATCGATCGAAATGTAAATCGGTTCTCCTAGAATAATCGCGATCGATCTGTCTCACTTGGTTGTTTATGTGTTCAGTAGTGTGAAGTCAAAAATCGTAAGAATTAAATGTAACCTTTTAAATTTTAATATTTCGTGAACTTTACTCTTTGTATTGTTGCTTCGAAAAATTTAATACACTTTTTCATAATTATTGGGTTTTACGGATGAGACTTTCAATTAAATAAACAATTTTGTCATTATTTATCAAGATGTTGTTTGATATATAATTATCTTATAATTTTTTTTACCTCACAATTATTGTCGCTACGTAATTAATATTCTTCTGCAAATAAAAGTACTGTCAAAGATAAAATACGATTTCTTATTACAATGTTTTTGATATGTGATGTTTGATGAGATTCTTTTTACTTAAGAAATTATTTATATTTTTGCCGGGTTTTGGACTTTGACAATAACAACGCATATTTATAAAAACGGTATCTTCTTGTGATTTTAAATTTATAGTCGACCAATGTCTACTTACAATATTATAAATTGAAACAAATGTTGATTAATCTCTAATAAAAAAAATTTGTCGGTATCTTAATTGGAAGCAGACACATTCTGGTGACATTACAAAATGTAAATGTCTTCATGATATATTCAAGGACTAAACATTCGAAAGTATTTTTGCTGTTATAACATTGTATAAGAGAGATTATTTTTACTGAAAATATTAATTACAGTATACGCGCAAACAAATTTCACATCAACAAATTGTTGAGTGAAATGTTGAATACAATTCCAAGAAATTTTTGCAAAACACTCTAAAAAATCAAATTTTAATGTGAAAAATCAAGAAAGTTCTCGGCGATGATAAATTGTTGTATAACACATTAAATATTTTTTTCTTTTAAACAAATTATAGACATTTCATAAAAAAATGTAAAAACGTTAGAAAATGACCATTTAAATATCGGCAACTACATTCTGCGGCATTTTATCTAATTATAGTATCTTTAAGGCACTAATATCTTCCATTTACTATTAAATCTATGATCGTTTTTCGTTCAGTCAGTTAAAAATCGGAGAAAAATCTAACTTGGGAACATTTGATATGATCATCAAGATCGATAATTGTTTTAAGAAATTGTTATCTTTAGAATTAACTATCTTTCAGAATTAGAATTCAGTCTTTGTTTGATTTATCGATGTAAACGTAGTTAATTGTAATTATAGTAGTATAATCTGTTCCGAAATTCGATCATAGCTACAAATGAAATGTAAGTCTAACAGTGTGATCTGATTATCAATTAGGTTATGCTGCTATATTGAACAAATAGTTTCTTGCATATCCATTGTTCATTAAATTGCTAAGGCACTGTTCTACAAAAGTTCGGAAAAGGCACCTCAGCGTATCTCTCGCCGAGCAGTCGCAAATTTTTTGTGTATTATGTTTACTTATCCGCCGAGAAGTTATGTGTGTGTGTATTTCTTTTGGTTTTCATGTGAAAACATACGCGCTAAGCTCTCCGGATACTCTCCTTATCGTTCATCCGGTATTATTATCTCTTTCTGTGCAAACGGACTGTATCTTGTCGCGAAGAGATAAACTTAATTAATGTAAAAATTCATTCTGTCTCTTCTCTAGCCATACATAAATCTCCAAGAGACGTTCTAAAGACGTTCAGAATATGTTCTACATCTTAAGGATGTTCTTAAGACGTTTCTTGGATAAAGTTGTAAAGTTGTAAATAGTCACGTCTAAAAACAAGAACCCTGAGAAAGAAAATTGTTCATTTAACTAAATTAATTTAAGTCGTCTTAATTTTTTATAAAGAATGTATGCATTTAAGTTAAACATATATTTGACTTAAATACATACATTCTCCAACGAAAGAAATAAAGACAAATAAACAATTTTTTTCTCAGTGAAGGACAACGAAGATACTCTTAATACGATAAGAAGTATACGGCGAGATTATATACGCGAGAAAATAAATTATCGAATGAAAAATGGAATCGTATCAATGTTTGAGCGTGCTTTAGGAATAGAAGAAGCGAGAAATCTGTTCCTCTTGAACGATTCATATCAATTACAATACATATATTCCATACACACATATATTAAACAGCTTTGCATTATGTCGATCAGCGACTGTTTTTTTAAAACATACTTGAATATATTTTTTCTTTCTTTTATCTTCTTTGTCCATATAATAATTTTCCACATATAACTTCTATCTCTTCAAACTCTTAATTATCGTTCTCTAACTTGATCGTTCAACGATCATCACATTTCTTTATTCTTTCATTTTTGTGTCTCAACTCGCAGTCTTTCTAATTAACATTCAATTTATCAATACTGGTTGTAATATTCATCGCGTACCCTCCAGAACTACTCCTTTTTATTTCGCCTAAAGATAAAAATAATCAAAAAAACCTAAAAATTTTAAAATAAACAAAAAACTTAGTTTTTTTTTATTTAAAAATATATTTTTTAAAAATATTTAATGCTATCTTTAGCTTAAAATTCAATTTTCCAAAAAATTTCTGTATCAAGATAGCTATAAATTAAAATGTAGTACCATGACTAAAGTGGCGGTGGCAATGGACACACTTAAAGTTAATAATATTTAAATATTTAAAGTTATAAAAAGTAATAGAGATATAAAATTCATTTTTGATATCCATCGTTAAAACTTTACACATATTATTTCAGTATTAATAACATCGAAATAATACAAATAAAGCGTTTTAACGATGTATATAAAAATGAATTTTATATTTCTTGTGTAGGATTTTAATAAAAACAGTATTTTTATGATAAAAATCTTCTTTAATTGATTTTTTCTTTGAAGATTAAACCCATTCTTTCTCTAATTTCGCCTTTATATTTATTGAGTTATAATCGATCATTGTCATTGCACAATCAAACTCTATTACATGAATTAATTAAATAAATAATTTGTCATTACTAATCGAAAGACGCATACAAAGCAACTGTTCTGAAAATTTTTACAACAAATATAAAAGACAATCAGAGAGATAAAGAGCACTCAATATTGTAACTATTATTGAATCTTCTCGTTATCGAATGCGCAACAGGAACGCTAATATTGCCGACATAACGCAACAGGCATTTTTTAATTTTACAGTCTAGACGATAGGAAAATGATATCTTTCTCTCACTTCTTCAGTACCAAAGCGAAAGATATGACAATCGCATTAATCCCTACTATCTCGCAATGCATACAGAGTATCAATTGTCGCGTCGCCGACTTGCCACTTCGTATTACTATTTTTCTTTATTCTTTACGGACAATGCATTAAACTATTCTATTACCTAGATTGTCGTAAGGACTTCACGCGGAGGGTACACAGAATGATACTAACAAAGGGAAAAATGTACAAGGTACCTTTTTTCTCCTATTAAATATTATAGTTTGTCTTTTTTTCATGCTAAAGCTATATTATAGACTTGTCTTCGTATTATTGTCTTAGTGCTACGCCAGATCCTCGCATTCCTCGTTCCCGGTTCTCAAGATTCATAGTCCGGAAGAATTATATTTTAAGATTCGACATAGATCTCGTAATTCTTGATTGAATTTATCCCATATCAAAGTTCTTGTTTATACGTGGAAGCGTTTACTAGAGTCTGTAAAGATTGCTCGATGCATATGTTTCTCCGATTCTTCGTCGCCGGTTTACCTCAATATTTAGATTCTATATACAAAAACAAAAAACAAAAAAAGACCGAATCGCCTTAACGTATTTTCTCGACGTAGCCACAGATACCAAACGTATCTTGACGAAACGATTCAAAGCTCTCAACCTAATAGTACTCGTTCTGAAGATAAACGTTATTGACTAGCCCCCTACAGGTTGCCACTAATCATCCATATTACCAGGAACGTTGCTCGATCGTGAACAATCGAGGTATTCAAGTTTTTTTTTTTTTCGGGGAATGTCTATAGGGACTAGGAATTTGTCTTTTAAAGGGCGTCTTTCGAAATTTCGCGGACGACCGTTTTAGACTTTCTTTTACGCGGGACAATTATCGACGGTGGGCATCGAGTTGCGACAAAGTCGTTGACTAGTCCCCTACTGGTTTCGCTCGATTTTCCACCTAGTCGGGAGAAGAATAGGCAACGCCATTCTCTAGGGAATGTCTACAGGGATCAAAGTAATGCTTTATTCGGGCGTCCTGTAACGCGCAGAAATTCTACGGGAGATCGTTAGGTGTCCATGTGTCGGTATTTGTGCGCCGACATTTGCGCCAGACCCAATACTGCATATTGACACTGCAAACAATGATAATGCGTCTGTTTGCCAGAGTGTTGACACTGCACAGCTCCACACGGTTGACTGGGCGTAAACTTTTGGAAACCTGCCGCTGCGATACTGTCCAGCTTGGCATGTTGCCGCCGATGAGCGACTACCTTATTCGTGTCAGTACAGACGAAGTCACACTTCAAACAGTGAAAATGTGACGCCTTGTTTTGCATCGATCCGAGGGATGATGTATACGCGCATTGAGCCCTGCCACATGGTACGTTAGCCCGATACTGCTGGAAATCACCTCCCATCAAGGTATCTAGCCGTTCATGCCTTGCGGTATGTTGCACAAATCGAGTTTTGTCGCAGAACGAATAGCCACAATCTTGACGCATACAGTGAAAGTGAGTTTGATGTTCTCTGTAGCCGCAATGAGGATACCTGCAATCCTCGTTGAATCTGAATCTGTAACAGCAATAAAATAAAATTTTCAACCAATCATTAACAAAACAATAGCTATGTTCAACAGAATATTTATTTTACAACTGTTGGAAGTTTTTTTTACTAAGATAGAACTACTCCTGTAGATCTAAAAGTATCTAAAAGTATATCCAATCAGAAAACATAAAGAGAACTTCTAATAGCAATTACACCAACCTGACATATCCTTCTGGTACAGGTTCATCCTTCAGCATACGCATTGAATGATGAAGTCTTTGCTTCTTGGCTTCCGGCGAATTAGCGTCTGGCGGTGAGAGAGATCGTTTATTCAAATTAAGATTAGCTGCTAGTGAAGCTAGAGGATTTTCGTCTCTCGCAGGTGGGAGAAAATTGGTCGGTGGTAATCCGGGTGCAAACATCAGTCCAGGTCCGCCGGCATACATTCCACCATGCTGAAGAAACGGCGGTAAGGCCTGATTCATCAGGGCGATCTGTTGATTCATCGCGGCCATCACAGCGGGGCTCGGAAAGTGAAAGCCGTGACTGAGATCGAGTTCGAAACTTGTCGGTATCGAAGGCTGTTGCATATTGCTAGGTTGAATTGGTGGTTGCGCCAATTGACCATTTTCGTGATTATCTATCGCAGTATTATTGCCTTCGTCCCTACATACAATTTCGGACGGTTCCCGCTTAACGTTCGGGACATTTTGCACACCGATATCGATACTACATCTCGGTTTTTCCAACTTAATGTCTTTCGATTGAGATTGTTGGTTAAGAGTCTGCTGCATCTGCCGTTGCATTTGGTTCTGAAAATTCTGAATGTTCTGAGCCATTTGAGCATTCGGCGACATAAAGTCGTGTTTCTGCGACAGTTGCGTGATGTAATCATGCTGCAGTTGATTAGGCGACGGGCTAACCATGTCGTGTTGCTGCTGGCTGAGAATGGCACCGGTCGAATGCTTCGCTATATGCGCAACCAAGCGATCTAATTCGGAGAAAGCCTGATTACACGCGTTGCAGTGATAATGATTCTTGCGTTTCAGCTTGCAGAACGGCCTGCTACAGCTTTGCTCCGGTCCATACAAGGTGTGCGGCGAGGTAGTGCTCATAGATGATATAACCGGCGATTCTGCAATGTCAAAGATTTCTCTGAGCTTGGATCGTGCGCAAACACTATAGACGTAAGTAAGAGAACTAATTTACTAATACAGAAACACTCTCAAAAGCACAAAACTTGGTCGAAAAGAGACAGACGAACCTTGGTGCACGGAAGTTCGCATGGATAGCACGACGCCCGGAAGTGCGGGTTCGCTCGGCGGTCCGCTGACCGGATAATAGGTGCCAGCCGCCCTCACCACTAGCAACAATCAACCAAACAACCAACACTTCAAATATACAGCCCGCTATGAATACAACCACCGTGTATATAGTATATATACATGAGAAAACAAATACTCTCATGAGACAAAACAACGGAAGAATAGCAAAGAGTATCCTACTTCAATGACAAACGCAAAATGTGACATATAAACTGATGTGCGACTACGTGCAAGAAAAGCATGCATATGTACTTGAGTGAAAGAAAGTATCTGATGTTTCTTAAAAAAAAAAAAGATTATTGTTGAATGAAACTTGCCCAAATATTATGGTGCATTGATCAGTACGCTCTTTTCTCATACTTACCGGTAGTCTTGCCATTATCAGGACTCGCAAGTTCGGATTCCTTGTCCTCGATTATCGACCTGCTCTCCTGATCAGCTGCCGTTAGACTCTCGTCAAGCTTCTCGATTAATTCGGCTGGATTCTTCACCTGGATTCTTGGTTTCGTCTCCTGAACCAATGATTGAAGCTGTGTTTGACATTCTTGATTGTTCGATTCTTGACCACAAGATTCGACGTGACCGGAGGAGTGTTGCTTCTCGTGCAATGCCATTGTTGAATATCTAACGAACGAGTACCCGCAATTCGGTCTAGTACAATGGAAATGCCGATTAACGCGATTACTGTGACAGCCAGTCAGTCGACAGTCGACCATCTTGTCATAGAAGGCAAAGCCTGGCGGTATGTCGACATTGTCGTGAAAATCTTTACTATGCATGAGCAGTTGGTCTGGTCGATCGGTGGAAAAATGACATCGTAACTGGGAACAATGATGATGCCTAGTTGATCTAAGCACACAAGCCGTGTCCGGACATCCTTCTGAATTGTACGTAGCGAATCCATCGGGCTCGCCCAAACTGTTCGAGGGCGACACGCTGCCTTCTCGATCATCCATTAGCATATTAGATGTTAAATTAGGAGTTTGCGGTTTGGGGAGCTTAAAACTTGTGAAGATCGCCTGCGGCGAATCGTGAGTGTGTGTTGCGGGGTCGCCGCCTGACCAGATTTCTATCACGCGATTTTTAGGAGGTCTACCGCGCTTTCGCCTGAACATCGCGTCGATGTTTGTCAGGTGGGTCAATGTGACATCGGAGGAAAGAGCATGCGAAGAACAAGAGAGATTTAATTGTCGACTGTACTCGTGAATCTTGTAATGCTGCAATCTACGAAATGGCTTGTCAGTGGAAAGTATCACTTCTCGGCAGTTCTCCCAATTGCAATGATAATGCTTCTCTTTGTCTGCGTACGGACAATTATCATCGCAGCCGCCCTCTTCAAAGAAAGCGTCCGTTATACGTTCCTGCGTCTCATGTTCCTTCAGATGTTCTCTAACTTCCCGGGGATCCTTCAAGGTCGCTCCACAGCGGTCTAATCCGCAATGATGGTGCTCTCTGCCGGTGTTACAGACGCAATCCGAGGTGGCCGGTATCAGATAGGCCAATTCGGCGGCGGTGAGTTGTTGAAATTGTTGCTGCTGCTCGAGATTAACGGAACTTCCGCTGGCCGTAATGGTGGTCGGAGCAGTGAGATCCATAGCGAGGTCGCTAGCACTTTGAAAAGAATCTTCCAAAGAATAGTACGATGGAGAACCTCTACCTTCGTTCGAGCTCTCACCGTTCAAACTTAAAGATAAACTTTGAGCGCTTAATTCGTCCGGCGCCCATGACCCAGGTGGACGAATACCACCTACTGTAGTGACCGGCTTGTACTTCCGATAAGCAAGTTCTGTATCGTGACGATCATGTTTTCGCTTGTGTGAAAAAAGCTGACCGGATGAATGCAAAACGTAGCTACAGTGCGGTCGTATACAATGAATGTGATTGCAAACCCGGGAGAATCGGCATTGATCGAAAGGGCAGGCTTCCGATTTCATAAATTTCTTGAAACCGTCGCGCGCTAATTGCTCGTCCTTGATGTGATAAGATTTGTGCTTGTCTGAAAAAAAAAAATAAAAGAAATCTTGTAGATCAAATCACGAAAATTTGAAACAACAATATTAGATGTCTTCTAATCAGAGATTGATCCCTTTTGATTAATTCTGGTAATTCGCATTAGTACAACCAGATGGCACATATCTTTTCTTATTTGCAGGATTTTGTCAGAACATGAATGACTGTTATGATCAGTTTCTGAGTCTCTCTTAGAGAGTGATATTCTCTATAGAGAATATAACAAGATATGTTAAATACAAAATTTATCAACGTAATTGTTTTTCAGTATATGAATTAAATCTGTAACATTTGACATGCTATAGAGAATATAACAAGATATGTTAAATACAAAATTTATCAACGTAATTGTTTTTTAGTATATGAATTAAATCTGTAACATTTGACATGCTATATAAGTTTTCAATAAAGGGATTTGATTGACGATAGCACGCGATCTAGAACATGGGCGATCATTAATCACGCAAGCATTCTTACCCATATCGGCTTTATTTTTGAATGTGAACCGACATCCTGGTCGACGACAGTGAAAGTGCGTGGTACGTTGCCCAACAAACGGACAATGGTCAGTCGCGCAACTTTCGGTGGCCCGAAATCGCTGGAAACCCTCTTGTATGATGGCAGAGTCTTTGCGATGATAATTTGCGTGCATTTGCACGTCCGATGTCGATATGTACACTTTGTCGCAATTCTCGTGAATGCAGTGATAGTGGGTCTGCTTTCTATTGTGCGGACAAGACCGGCCAGGGTGTTTTTCCGAGCAATCGTCCGTCGGCGAATATCTCATGAATCCGTGCTGCAAAGACTCGTCTCTCTTCTTATGCCACTTGAAATGCCTGATCATCTCTTCTTTCTTCACAAATACTCTTCCGCTACAATCCAGACAATGAAAGTGCTCCCTACAACCCAGTTCCTTGCAATACGTACTGCCGCATTCTTGACTGGATGCATATCTTCTCACATATCGGGAATAATCGATGATTGGTTGGGACACTGTCTTGGAACCACTCATCAGAGAATCCGCCACCGGAGACATACTCTGCCTGAGCAAGGCTGCGACAAATGAGGGAGGATCTAATTTATTAAATTAAAATGACTGATACGTCGACGTACGAAAAATATATCAGGTGCGGGAAAAAGTTCGTGGCATTTTTCCCGTTAGATGGCATTAAAAAAATGCCACGAACTTTTCCCCATACCTAATATTATAAAAATTAAATCAAATAAACCCCCATGGCGTTTATCACTTACGTATGTTTATATGCGTATGTTAATCTCGTATGTTGATTTTCATTTAATAAACCAAATAAACAAGAATATCTCGATAATAATTGTCCATCATTTCTATTTAATTGTCATTTCTATTTAATTAAAAGTAAGTTTAATTTCAAAGTTGTTATTTGAGTGCAACGTGTTTTAGTGTTCGTGACGATTTTCACCTCGAAATGAATTTTTGCAATTTTTGCTTCAAAATCAAACAATCAACTACTAGTCATACGACGGCGTTTTGAAAAATGGTTCCTTCACTATGACAATGTGCCTGCCCACTCAGCCTTGTTAATTCGCAAGTTTTGTGCCAAAAATCAGACTATCCTCCCCCAACCTCCTCAGACCTTGTTCTCTGCGACTTTTTCTTGTTCCCAACATTAAAATCAGTTCCTAAAAATTCACTAAAATACGTTTTGCACTCAAATAGCAATAATTTTGAAACTAAATGAGATGTAAATAATTAAAAAAACTCAGTTACTCGGAAGATTATAACAATTGTAGTGCTGCAAACTGCACGTCGCTAGGACGCTCCGTTGCCGAGTAATTAAAAAAGTCCGCTTATTTTTTTATCAGATCTCGTATATATATTACATCAACATAGCTTTATTTAACGCAAAGTGATACAATATCCAAATATTAGGTGTAGTAAAAAGAAATCCATTATTTTTCCATTCAATTTCATGCAAAAATAATGGATTTCTTTTTACTACACCTAATATTTGCGAAGTACTATAAATATAAAAATTGTATCAAATTTCAAAATTGAATGCTAGAGATTTGCGTTTTCATTTTAGTTTTCCGTGAGAAAATCTTATTTATTAAATTAAATCAACTATTAAGTACGAAAAAATATAATATTTCAGAAATAATATTTCAGAATATTAAATCAAATAAACAATAATATCTCAATAGAAAGATTCTTCATTTTTATTTAAAGTGAATATTACGTTAATATATTTTCGATATAGCACAAAATGTGCTATAATAATATAACAAAATAATATAACAAACTATTAAATACGAAAAAATATTTCAGAATATTAAATCAAATAAACAATAATATCTCAATAGAAAGATTCTTCACTTTTATTTAAAGTGAATATTACATTAATATATTTTCGATATAGCACAAAATGTGCTATAGTAATATAATAAAATATTTGTAAAATATTAAAAATCCAAAAGTTACATCAAAATTTTCAAAGCTCAAAATCTCAATAGATCACATACTGTCCTAGAAATCTACACGAGTTCTTTTCGAATTTCCATGCGATAGTCAAATAGGTATTCGGTCGATACTAGCTGTAGGTCGCTGGTATATATTTCTTTACAGGCAACCATCTTATTTTACCGACCGTGTATTCTTGAGCGATACTATCATTCTGGATAATACGATTCGCGTTCACATCGCCAGAGGAGTCGCGCATACCAGAATGACTTCTGATACACATACCGCGAGTTATGAGCACGTTCGTCGACCTATGGCGCTCTCCCGCGCGACCGAAAACTGGTTGTTCGATGGACGCGCGTATGGATATGCCACGAAATAAAAGAGAGAGGGCAAAAAAAAAGAGAGCGCGGGAGAGGAAAGAATGGTCGAAAAAAAAACTATCGGGCCGATCGCAATACGCATATGCAAAAAGCGCGGCGTGGCCGCGGGCAAAGCGAGAGGCGCGTAAGCATTTACTGGCGCGCGCGTTCATAGCTCTTCTAAAAGACTTGAAACGGCCGCGACACGCAAGAAAATATTGAGCGCAAGACGCAATTCGGTTGACCAATCCTCGCTCGCGATAATTATCTCCCGAGGTAATGCGCACACGAGAGATGGAAATAAACTGTTTGCGCACACTATGCCATTCTCTCCCTTTTTTTTTTTACTTAAACGAATAATTCCACAGTTAAAGCACTCTCAAGCGGCCACATTTGCATTTCTTGCCAGAATGTATTTAAATTTTATTATTCGGGCATGTCGAATATTGTGAACAACAAACCTCTTCTACAAACGTTCATTTGTGCCGTTTGGTGGGTATTAGATTGATACATTATATACTGAAGATATTTAAATCTACAAAATTGAGACGTGCGACATATAAAATGATTTTCATAAAAAGTTAATCTTTCGAAAAAAATATATAAAATATAGTAAAAATAAAAATAAAAATAAAAATAAAAGTGCTTCTCAAATAAAAAAATTAAAAAATGAAATCCAAATGGTATTATTTTTCATTTTTTAAAAATAAAACCTAAGTATTACTACAACAGTAGCAATGTTGCTGCAAGCTTCTATGTCATAGTGTTATTACAATATTAGAGGAATATTAGAGTTGCTGAAACATTTCTGGAATAATCTGTGCCATGCAGGATATATATATTCGTATTCTTATTAAAGGATTTCCTATTCTATTATAATTTAATATAATTCGATATTAGCTTCAATTCTTTCAATTCTTTTCAATTCTATTATAATTCGATAATAGCTTCAATTTTTTTAAAAATACTGAGCAGCATGAGATGAGTGACATATGAAAAGATAATTGTATATAATAGTTAGATCATGTCAACGAATTAAAAACAAAAGTGTTGCGACTGCTTTTCTTTGATTTATCGAACGCCACGGAGTCGATCACAGAACGATAACAAATCATATGTCATATTGCCCGAAACCGAAGTGTCCTCCGGGCCTCGAGTGTCCTAATCCCACCAACATCTATCACACGCGTTATCCAGTGCACCCTACCAGGACGAGGCTGATTCTCAGAAATTCCTACTTGCTGACTGCAAGGCTGCGCGCGCGTTTGAATGCCCGCGTGTTCAGGAACGAGTTTAAAAATTGTCGAATATTTCTCGTGGCTCTCTCGCGGGGACTCCCCGCTCTTCGTGGTATATGTGCCCGTCAGAAACGGAGGGAACGCGCGTACATTGACTGCCCGTGCGTTTCTGCAAGAGCGTATCTCGGTATAAAAAGAGAAAGAATTTAGTCTTCAGAAGGAAAGAAAAAGAAAGAGAAAGAAAGAGGGACTAAGAAAGGAAAAAAAGAGAGAAAAAGAGAAAGAGAGACGAGTGTTACGAGAAGGAAAAAAGTGTAGCGGGAGAACATTATTCTCCCGCGTTATAATAAGAAATATACATCTTTGGATGAAAGCAGCAAGTATTTTGCTTCACATTACTTCTTCGCGAATCCAAAAGTTCTACTGGCACTCACGTGGATCAGATCGCTCTTCAGCGAAGTCGAGTAACTCCGGCCGATTTAATAATAAGCGCCGGTGTCACCGGATATGCTTCCAGTTACGCGCCGTTGCGTAACATTCGGTTACGGCGATTAACTTATCCTTTGGCTGGATAATTACGCAATGCAGCGTATCTTGATGTCACATATCTTGTATAGCTGCTCATTAAAGACACCTTTGGCTTTCACGTTGCGGGAAACTATTGTTTGTACAAATTTATAATCCGCGCTGGTTGCCGACCAGTATGTTGTTTACCGGGTCGAAGCTTCAAGTATGTAATCGAGGAGTGCTTTTCTCAAGCCAAGGCCTAACATACAATAAGGCATTATCGTATCAATTAAGGATAAACATTAAATAGTCAGAGTTCTCGGAGAATATAACATGCACATTGCATGATTTCGATTAACTTCTCTATATCCAAGAATGTCAAATATTTCGATGGCTTATTATGCAAACCGGGAAGCGTGCCAAAATCGTGATGGTATGTAAGTGAAACACACCGCGGCCTTGAAATGCTTTAAGGAGAAAAAACCCGATCGATTTGCAGTCTCGGTGCAGAATGATGTTATCGTTCAAATTAAAATGCTTGAGAATTACTGAGAAGAAAAAAATATTTCGTATTCCATCATATTATTTTCTTCATTAATATTCAATTAATTTTATTTTACTCATTGTCAGTTAAATGAAATAAATTTAATTAATTAGAATTATATTAAAATTAATTCATTTGAATAGCGAGAGACAATAATACTCTTTGAGTCACAAGTTCAAGATTTTAGACTTTAGAAAATTAAAAAATTAAATTTCATAAAAGCTCATCTTACATCTATTATTGTATTGGAGAAAAAAAAGCAAGATGATCTGATGCTCCTCTTTAACGAGAAGGAAGATACCACCCACGCGGAATCACGCCGTTACTGATGGCACCAAATGGAGAATATGCACGACGTGACGGGGCTTAAAGAGCAAATCTTAAAAAATATGTGAAACCCCCAGGACGACACGTAGCCGGAGTTCCCTTCCTCCTCGCATCCAGCGGCTTTGAGCTCAAACCCTTTTATATGTAGTTCTTAAAGCTGCTCAGAGAGCGGGGAATCGGGAGCTCGATCCCGAAACCGTAGAGAGATGGAAACGGAACGGTTGTCCGAGAGGTGCGGCGTAGAGGGAGTTTAAAATTTTCAAAAAGGCCCGAACCTGAAAGACCCCGTATTTCAGGGTCGTTTTCCTTTTTTATCATTAATCCGTAGGCCGAGCGAATAACCCTTTATACGAGGTACACATCGAAAACGGTTGCTGCCTTCATCGCGCGTTCACGTGTATCATTCTCTCTCGCTCTTTCGCTTTGCGCACTTACACGTGTGCTTACATACACGTTTATAGGCGCGCATAGAGGGGTTAACGCAACCTACGAAAATGCGTGTTTGGATAATACGTGGAGTGCCCGCTGCGCTCGCCGATTCGTCGTCTTAGCCTCGGTGACCCCCATTGAATGCTTTTTCTTCTCGAGAGGTTCTAAATACCGGTGAAAAAAAAAGAAATACATGAACAGGCACGAGGTACGGACGTGCCCTTATTCGTTGCTTTTTCCTCAACCCCTGGTTAAGTCTGCAACCCTTCCTCAATGGTACTCGTCGCGACATTGTTTCCGGAAAAATGGCTTCGCGAATGGTACCACCGACCAGATGCGACTTAATAACCCAGAATCAACGCTGGAATACTTCATATCGATTTGCAGCACTCCTGCCGTATAGCGAGCAAACAAAGGCTAATTTTCTTATCTTTATTTTGTTTCCAATGATGGCTGCTACAAGATACTATGAATGACATAATGAAATACATATTTGACGAAATTACAATCAATAGACTGTAATTCGAGAGAGACATTTTGCATTAAAAATTTATAATACATATCGTATCTTTAATATAATCTGAACATATCTGAATATATCTAAATACAATTCGATAATAAGTAACTAAATGTGTCAATAGCGATCGTATTAATAAAAGTCTTGTATTAATAAAAGTCAATCGACGACTCTAGTGACTGATAGATTTCCAGCGTCTGTTTGAATAGCAAGCTCAGAGTATGTCGGCGCCAACATCACTCATACAAAGAGAGAATATGAGGAAAGAGTAGATATAAGGAGAACCGAGAGGAGAGAAACGGAGAAAGTGAGCGGAATGGGAAAGAAAGAGACAGCAACCGACACTAAACTATTCTAAGATCCGCAAGAGTGTCGCAAACTTATTGTCTTTCAGCAAATGTGGCGGCGTTATTTCTGTCAAAATTACGTTATGGTTCCTATTGCCTTGTCCTGTTTGCTTAGCACCTTCTTTCTTTCTATTGTATATAACTTGTTTTTTCTTATCTCTTGCTTCTTGATCCATCCAGCTCATTTATCCTTCAGCTATACGTTTCTTTTTTTCTTCCTCTTCTTTTGCTGCACGCTGCGTTTCTCGAAGCAATAATCATCGGATTCCAGAATGAACGTTATTATGCAGATGATAAAGATGATGAATGCACACTATAATTTCATCCCAAAGAAGAGATCTGTTTGCCATTTTTTTATCAAGCGAATGTCAAGAAAACTATTCATTTGTAAATCTAGTGTAAGTAATAAAACCTAGCACTTAAAATCTAGAAAATTTCCTTCTTTCCTTGAACGATAAGAAAAGAACGATTTTGCAAAAATATCTAAAAATTCAGCTACAGCTTTTCAGTTATGAAAATAATTTTATTAAATAATCAAAATAATTACGTAGAGCGCTTAAACAGGTGGCTAGAATATTAAAACTGCCATTAATGTTGCAGTTCTACATAATTATTTTGATATTCAACAAAATTATTTTCAGATCTATACCTAGCTAAACTTTTTGATATTTCAGTAAAATCATTCTTTCCATAGTCTGATACGAGCATAAAAATTACAAAGTTCTAAGTGGTCTCTTAGCTTCTGATACAATAAAACTTAATTCAAAGTTTTTGAAATAATTGGCATCACAAAGAGATTGTCGTCACCCATTTAGCACCTTGGCGTGACATCGCCGCATTTCTTCTGAAGGTTCACCTTATCCTCGACGCAACTGTCCGTCGTAGACCGTAGAATCATTCGGGACAAGAATAAACGTCGTTATGGCTGTTCTCCCATTCGTGGCGAACGAGTTCATTATAATTAGTCCGCCTTCTTTACTCGGGGGAGGTAGTGCGAGGTGACTGGAAAAGGGAAAGAAGGAAGCTCGGCGCTGGTTCTACATTGCTCTATGTTATAGCTTCGTCCGAGACTTCTATATTTGTACAGAATAATCTTCATAGATGCTTATTGAACGCAATTGATTTCAGTGTTGCATCGTTTCATAACATCACTTTCCTGCGAGCAAACAACTCATCTTCGTAGAGAGATATCGTCTAATCTCACTTTTAAATTTTACGAGCATAAGAATTATCAAATAAATCATTGGAATTGTTTAAGGATGAGAAAATTATTATAATAGATTAATTATAATAGAATATTATAATAGAATAATGTCACGTTTTGAGAAGAAATAAAAAAAATAATAAATTATAACAAATTTTACTCAAGAAAAGTAAGATTGTTAAAATCTTCTAAAAATTAATATAGCTGTGCATAAGCTTTCAGACATCTGATAACAGATTTTTAATAATTCAAGAATATTCGATTTCTCACTATACTCCTATTGTTTCCACGTGGCTGCGCATATGCCTAATGTACCTTCTTTCATCCAATCAACCCACCAGTTAGCTTATGTAATTCAACGTAACGGCTTTAAGAAATGGGTACACGTGTCGTGACTTTCCTGTTGGAGAGCCGAGCGTTAAACAGATGTTTGCAGATGCGTGAGCGTCAACGTGATGATACCGCCTTGAGATTTGCAGCATACAAGTGACAATTTTACGATTGGCGCCACGATCATTCCTCTCATGACAATAGCATTATTTCAAGGAAATCAAGAAGACAGTACTAAAAAGATCGGACTTATCTGTTTGAATTCTTATATCAAAAAACAATATCTCAAATTAAAACATGCAGCTTCAATTCTATTTTCTTTCGTTTTTGCTCGAGGGTGCGTTTGTTAATATCGTGGCACCGGTATCGCTTTACTCATAGTAAGTGAACAGAGGGGTTTACCAATCTCTCTTTAATCCGGCTTGCCCTCGTCCCGCCGGACGCTGTCGCGTATAGATTTTTTCGGGGCAGTATTACATGCGTACTACTTAATACACCCTCTTACTCTCCTTCTCCCCCTCTCCTTGACCCCTTCATGCAACCCCTTCTTTTTTAGAATACTGCAAACCCTCTGCACCCTTACTTATGACGGGCGTGTTAAATTTAACGAGGGGACGCGTTGCTGTGCCAGATATTCGGATACAATTTTTGAACCGAACGTACAAATCAATTTTCTTTGTCAATACAAAATAATTCCGCATTCTTTTCTAAATATCAAATTTTTAGAAATAAAATTGTTAGAAATAAATTTCATGGAGTCCGTTATGTAGAATCACCTTCGTTGAGTTGTACCACAGAAAACATTTCCGGCAGCATTTTTTATTTATTCTTTGCCATTCCATGATTTTCATTATCATCAGAAAATTAAAAAAAACCTACTTTCTCATTTTCTGTATATAAATAGATTCTATAATGCGTCTTATTTTCAATGTAACGCAAACTATCTTTCGGATCTTTCGTCATATATCAATCTTTGCAGTCTAAAAAAGCGATAGAACTTTTTTTAATTATCCAATGCACATGTGATAAAATATTCTGATATGATCGCACGTATATTCCAAGAGCCTATGATGAGTAGATAACATGATACTTTCGTCTTGATGTCGAAAACAAAGATGCGATCCGAGTGAAATGTACTCGGCACTTTTAATACCCTTCTTCCAATTTTCACATCTAGCCCTCGGTTTTGCACTAAACGCACCCTTACTTACGTAGGACGCGCAAAGTTTTTACGAGGGGAAATACCGTGTGTAATATTAGCGCGCGCAATCTACCCCCTCGCACGCACACAATTTCTCCTTCCATTGGCCCCTAAAAAATAAACAGAAGCGAACCCTTTCTACAAATTCAAATAGCCGGAAGGGGAAACCATCGTGTCAGCTTGTTCCTCGCGATCCTCTTTCCTGCTTTTCTTTGTTCGACTTTCGAAAACTTTTCGGTGAGCACGACAAAACGCAGCTCGCCACGGATCGGCGATTCACTGTCAAAACAAGAAATTCGATTCCCGTGATAGAGAGAGAAAGAGTCTCCCTCACTCTCGATAGATCTTCATTCAGTAAATTTTCCGTCGCGGGGTGACAATGAAGAAATAAAGAGATTCGAATGGGGAAATCTGTCGATGATGAAAGTCGTTATGAAACATTGGAAAGATTATCTCTTGGTGATTGAATAAGGTCAAAGGGAAGTGATTTGTCGCAGATATCAACAATTGTAAAAACGTCAATATCAATTGAATTATGAGATATATCATAGAAGTAAATTACTTGATGAAAGTTAATTTTAGAATTAATTCTAGAATGTTATCGATACGTAAATTTTACATGAAGTCGTTGAGCGACTAAACTATACCTTCAGTAGTTATTAAGAACTAGGAAGTCCAATCTGCTATGTTAAAAGCTAAGACAAGCGGACAAGCGGTGATAAACTTTTAAAAATTCTGCTCGTTATATATGTATTGTATATCAATTTTGATAGATTTCCTGGTAGTCCAGTATTATAACAGAGCGTAATAAAAGTCATTTCAATTTTTAAGCAGTTTATACCATTATGTACTTATTTAAGTGCCAGAAGGATGCACATATAAAATGAACTACATATGTCATATCATTTTTTTGAATGTAAATTTTAGAATTTTGAGATTACAATCAAATTTAGTGATTCCGAAAAACAGATAAATCTTCCACAAGTTATTTCATTAGAAAGCTCCGGTTCACAAATGGTCAATATTAAAAATGTAACTAATATTTATCAACAATTTTAATTGTAATTGTAAACAACTATCTTGCCGTTCACACATTGATATTTTATTTATGGTTGTCCGATTAATGAAGTTCACATCAACTGCTAATGACCAATGTAATACTATGCTTTCCGCCTGCTGGTCATGTAATCTTCTAATACTGCGCTGCGTAAGATTAGCGTTAATCGTTTCGTGTTAGCTTTCTAGAGAATTAAGTCCTTTCACTCGTTCGATTTTGCTGATCTGGCCGGCGGTTAGTAAAACGACTGCGACTGTGTCCATCTGTCTTCATCTGTTTTGAATTTGAAGTAGCGGCATGCGTGATAAACAAGAGTTGTATTACGCGATGCCAACAGCGTCCGATCTAAGATGGCAAGAGTCAGTATCTCCGCGTTAATAACGGCAGGCCAATAAACAATTTCATTTCCGCGAGGAAAATTATGATCGCGGACGCGCGCGCAATGAGCTCTTGGCTTCATATTTCTCGCAGGGTGGTTTTTTGTTTCTCCGCCATGTTGCCTGAGAAAAGCGCGCTCGAGCCACGACTCAGTGCGGCCGGCTCGTTAACGGAAATTTACGACAAACTGGCACAACGAGCTTGTTCTATGCGCATCATACAGACTCACACGTGTACCGGGAAGGTATCCTTGATGCGCAAGCGCGCGCCCGCGCGCTGATTTTTCTCTTATTCGCGCCGGTACGATGCATTCCGAAGTTTTACAAAGTACCACACAGCTCCCGTGATTTACGAGATCGCGTATCCAATAACTTTGAATATTCTTGGGGCGCGGTTATATGACTATTAGCTTAACAAGGCAGTTAGACGAGTGCGTAACAAGCGCGAGCTATTTAAGCGCACCACTATTTTTCATCGACGCCTGAGACTCAGGAATAATATGAGATTTTTTCTTGCTTTTCTTTCTTATCTTTCATGTAGTAAAAGAATATATTTATATTTGTAGAATATATTTAACACCAGTTCTTGTTACAATTTTTGCATTTAAAAATTTTTAACTTTATTCAAGTGTTAATTTGATATAATGTGATTGTGTTATTTGTGAATATTTTATGTTAAATTAATATTCAACATTTCTTAAATTATTTTTTAAAATAAAACAATTAATTTGAGTAAATAATCAAATAATAAAAACAGTGTTATATCTTTGTGTTAATTTTTTTACATAATATTTATGTTATTTCCTTATTTATCTTATATTATTAGGTGTACAACTTTGCTTTCGCCGTTTTCCTATAGATGGCTTTAGCGGTAAGTGGTGGTCGAAATAAATAGATCATAGACGTCATATAATAAACTTGGGCATCTGTCAACATAACCCCATAGAAACATTAGTCGATTTGTGTCTGCATCATAAAGTTATTCTCGATTGAAAATGTCAGTTTACGAGCCAAATTCTCGTCATTTGCGGGAGGTTTTAATTTTTTGCTTCAATATGAAATCTGCGGCTGAGGCTCATCGAATGCTCTCAGATACTTATGGTGAGGCCGCTATTAGTAAAGAACATGTCGTGAGTGGTTTCAACGCTTCAAGAACGGTGATTTTGACGTCGAAGACCGGCATAGCGATGAAAGAGAGAAGGTTTTCAAAGATGCAGAATTGGAGGTATTACTTGAACAAGACTCGTGTCAAAATCAAGAAGAATTGGCACGATCATTGTGACTCAACAAGCCATTTCAAAACGCCTCAAAGCCATGGGAATGATTCAGAAGCAAGGAAATTGGGTGCCGTACGAATTGAAGCCGAGAGATGTTGAACGGCGTTTGTTTGCTTGTGAACAGCTGTTTGAAAGGCAAAGACGGAAGGGATTTCTGCATCGCATTGTGACTGGGGACGAAAAATGGGTTCATTACGATAATCCCAAGCGCAGAAAATCATGGGGAGTTTCCGGCCATGCTTCCACGTCGACGGCCAAACCGAATATTCACGGCTCCAAGGTCATGCTCCGTATTTGGTGGGACCAGTTCGGCGTAGTGTATTATGAACTGTTAAAACTGAAATAATCACAGGCGATCGGTATCGAACGCAATTGATGCGTTTGAGCCGAGCATTGAAAGACAAACGGCCGCAATACAACGAGAGACACGATAAAGTGATTTTGCAGCATGACAATGCTCGACCCCATGTTGCGAAAGTGGTCAAGATATACTTGGAAACGTTGAAATGGGAAGTCCTACCCCACCCGCCGTATTCTCCAGACGTTGCTCCCTCTGACTATCACTTGTTTCGATCAATGGCACACGGCCTGGCTGACCAGCACTTCCGGTCTTATGAAGAAGTAAAAAATGGATTGATTCGTGGATAGCCTCAAAAGATGACCAGTTTTTTCGACGCGGGATTCGTACGTTACCCGAAAGATGAGAGAAATGGGAGAAAGTAGTGGCCAGCGATGGACAATACTTTGAATCATAAATGTATAATCAATTTTTTACAATAAAGCCTCGAATTTCGGAAAAAAAACGGCGGAAGCAAAATTGTACACCTAAATTAATACAATAGATGAATTGTTCAAAATTTATTAAATTTAACACAAATTTTCTAATTGAGAAATGCAAAACAACGTCCAAATATAAATTTAGTACTTTTATAAATTTTATTTAAAACTTACATCATTTAACGTAAACGAACATTTAAAGATATCCTGCAATAATTACAAAAATGTCTGTTTTTCTAAAAATTATTATTAATATTATTGTTTTTATTTATAATTATCTCTTTAGGGTTTTTAATAATCGTTTTCTTTTTTAAAAGTTCTTGCGCCAAAGTGATCTTTGATTACGTTTTGAGCAACGATTCGTCAATTGGCTATTTTTCAACACTAGCATTGGCAGCCCGCACGATTTCGAAAGACCGAGGGTCGTCCACAGCGGGGTAATTAAATTTAGAATATTTTTTAAATTTCTCCGATTCCACTCGCATGATTTGGCACGCATCGCCTATCGTCTCTCCGCCTCGTTGTGCGGACAGGCAAAGAAAGAGATGCAAAGAGCGAAAGAGAAAAACAGGCAAGAACATTTTTCAGCGATCTTCTCGCATTAGAAAATTTACAGGGCCGTATTGACAAACTATCAACATATCATTTAGAAAATATTCATTAACGAAAGCAAAACTGAACATATTCAAATATATTAATAATCCAAAACTGACAATGTAACAATGAATCCAATATTAACTTTTGTCAGTATATTATAAAACATTAGATACATTCATTTTTTATTATAATATTATATTTCACTGTACTCTCATCATCAGAGAAAAACATGGAGTGCTTTTCAGTAAGAGACATAGATGACTCACAATCAGTATAACATAATGAATTGTTATATCCTTGTTGTTAATGTTAAACAAAGATGATGTCACGATTACTTGATTAAATTGTGTTTTTTGCTGCAAAAAAAAACAATACTGATAGCAATTATACATGTATAGTAACAACTATACAATTTTATATTATTTATATATAAAAATTTACA
>NW_017259344.1:58027-81723 GCF_001594045.1 Atta colombica
TATATAATTACCACTACTACGTCTTTCTCTGAGTATATATTGAGATGATACATTAAAGTTTACATTAAAAAAAGATTTATTGACTTATGTGTCAATCAATGGTGAATGTATATAAAAAACTCATCTTCGTATCCAAATCCTTTCACACACGGCCCTGACCCTCTGAGTCTCCCTGGCCGTTTTAGTTGGCCTAGCGCTAAAACAATCAGCGACTTCGTGGTCTTGGTCTCGACCCTCTTCGACCCTCTTTAGCTCTCTCTCTTTTCCTCTTTCTTTTCTCTTCTCTTTCTCTCTTCTACAAAGCTGTTCTCTCTCTCCCGGCTGTTTCCACCGCCGGTACTCGCACGGAGGCCGCCAATCCTCCTTTTTCTTGCTTTTCGCGTCAAGCGCGAAATAACAGACGGACGACCGATGGAGCCGGAGAGGCGCCGAAGGGGAGGCGACGAAGAAGGAAGAGAGTCGAAGAGCTAACTCGAATTACTAAAACGCCGAAGAGGCAACGAGCTCCGAGCGAGCGAGTTACCGCGCGAGAAGCGCGAGACACGAGGGAGGAGAAAAGGTCTATTTATTAACGACGTGCCCGCGAGAGTCTGCGGTTTTCTTCGTTCTCGGGGAAAAGCGAGAAGCCGCGCATCGCAGATCACAGAGGATTCGCAGAAGAACGGAAAAGAACAAGTTAAAAGAGACGTTGGTTTACTTTCTCAATCGTTTCTAATAGCTATAACAAAATTATTATTTCAAAACATAATAATTAGAAAGAAGGACTAGTAAATCAAACGCAATTCTCGGTGCGTAAAATAAAACAATTACACAATTAATTTATTAAAGATACAATTAAATATTTTAATTGATTAAGATAATTGTATCTTAATTATATCTTTAATAAAGTAATTGCGTAATCGTTTTATTATATATAAATAATTAATAATTGATTAATTTGAAAATTATTTTACGCTTACAACTAGCAACATTCCATTGAACACTGACACGCAATCAAGCGCTCTTTATGAACGAAGAAAAAAAAAGAAAGAAATATCATCGGAAAAACACGAAAAACAACTTCGATTAACAACATCATGACAATCTTAGAAATGTATGATGATCAGTAAATTATCCGTATTGTTTACTTTTAGATTAGAATCAGGAAAATTAATTACGGACACATTGATTGTAATGTTCTAACATGTATAACGAACATTGTACGGCCCATTACAAGCCAGGACTCTGACGACGGATGAAACACGTAGCAGAGACGAAGAACGAGACTTAGTAACGCGACAGAATGCAGAACGGTGGAAACGTTCTTGTATAGAGTCTCTTCTTCTCCGTCGGAGAAGTGCGTTCCTTTCAATCTCTTTTTCGTCTTCTCTCTTCTTTCGCGTTCCCTGCGATGTTCCCCGCGATCCCCTCTCGCCAGCGGCGCGGCGAGGCGCTTCGTTTCGTGATTATATTCTCGAAATAGTCAACCGGATGCCAGCCGACGATGTGTCCGCGGATATTCCGTATATTTCGGGAGACCCTTTTTTCGAGCACAAGCAAGATACACGCAGCAGAAGACGCGGATATGATCTAAAAATTCCGGATAGAGTAATCCGAAGGTCCCAATCGGATAAAACAAGAGCTGGCTTATTTGAGGGAAACGAAGAAGTGATTAAGAAACATGTAGGAAGATAGAGAAACATTTAATATATGAAACATAAATAAGCGAAGAAGGCCATCTTGGCCAGTGTTGTGCAGTACCTAGGTATTGTAACTGAGTACAAATTTGCGTATCTATAGGAACTATACCCGGTACTTTTTTGTCTGATACCTACATCTTTACCTAGGTTCCATTTCTTGTGTATCGATACATACCTATATTTAGGTACACTTTAGTTATTTTTTGGATGACTTTCCTGCACAAAGGACTGGTTTCGTCAATTACTTGAGCGCCGATTACTTGAGCGGCCAATTAAATTTGAGAGTTGCCACAACTGCTAAACTGAAAATTTATCATCTGGGCACCTATCACGGAACAAAGTCGAAATGGATTCTGATCAGAATTATTCCATTTTCCCCAGAAAACACAATAGAAATCTAGGGAATAATTCCAATCGGAATCCATTCCAATTTTGTTTCATGATAGGTGCAATCATTGTAGTTGATCTACTATGAATCGGGGCTTATTTTTTGTTGTCAAAATGCAATTTATTCTGAAATTTTACGTTAAAAATAAAAAGTATCTGTTAAGTACCTTTAAGGTACATTTAAAATACCTGTATCTATAACTAGGTATTTTATTTTTTTTGGTATCTGTACCTGTATTGAAAATAGAGTGCACATACACACACACCTTACACAACACTGAGTCTTAGCTTAATAATTATTATTTAAACAAATTGCATGCCGATTTATTTTTCGGCCTTGAAAGATAGTTCTAAATTGAAGCTGAAATACGTAATATCACAAATTAAACTAATAGCAATTTAGCCCGCAATTGGAGCCTTTAAAGGCATCATCGATATTTTAATTGTAAATTTTGGCAGATGAATTTAAATCTGTAAAATATAAGTAGAACATAATTCAAAATATAAGTAGAACATAATTCAACTTCTATAATGATAAAAGCTTATTATTAAAATTTTGACAAATACATCAAAATTTTTTCAGATCTTTATAATATGGAACAATAAGAAATTTCGTTTATTTTTTGAAGACTTTTATTATTGATAAAAGAATTAAAATTCGTGTTACCGGCAAAGAATTAATAATACTCTCTTTTTAATGATAATATTAATTATTATATTAAATTTTAAAAAAGATTTGCATCAAAAACTCTAAATTAAAAAAATGTTTGAATTTTGATGTCGTATTTATTATTAATGATAGAAACGCGACAAGTAGGCTTAAAACACGTCGATCTACATCGTCTGCAATTGAACTGCTCTGAATTACAGCGGTTACAATCGGTGATTTGCACAGTCGGAAAGGCACAAAACGCGAAGCCGACAGTCGAGGAAGGTACAAGTAGAAAAAGATTGGTCGCTTCGTCTCGCCGCGAGTGCGTCCGAGGGTGCTGACGAGCTGCCGTCGTCTCGTTCTCGGACGAGTGATTGATCAACGATCGGACCCGAGGGACACACCGTGTAATTTTCTCGGCGCGAGTCCACTTTCGAACTCGTCGGCGATGATTAAGAGTCATCCGTCGGCGATGTCTTCATTTCGCGGCGAACGCAGTGAAGGGCTTCGCAGACCTATCGACGACGTTTAACTAGGGTGACGTTACAGAGAAGACGTTCTGCGCCTCTGAGATTGATGGCCGTAAACTGTTAGAGCTTGCTTCGTTATTGATTTGACTTGGCTTCCAAGAGTTTGGCATATATCTCTTATTAGTGATTAGCTGGGAACAATTTATTTTTTATTTTACTTTCATCCGTTGTTAACAATTGCGAAAAATTTATTACTTATTTTGCTATTTACCCTTTGTTTAAATTATAATTTAATTAATAAGTATAGGAGCACATTTATTAAATTCTTCAATATTAACAAAAAAACTTAATTTTAGTGAAAAAAATGAACAAAATTACTCTTGGAAATTTAAATATAATATTCAGTAATATTTTTTATTCTTAATTATTTCTTGATGCATACTTGATTCCTTTCGAAATATTTGTCTATTAAATGATAGTTTACTTTATTTTCTAAAAAGTTTTATTTTCTAAAAAAAGGTGTCTGTAATACTATAAAATTCATGTTCATTTTTTTGCAAATATTGAGTGCAGAAAGAATCCAAATTTTAAATTTAAATATTGTATTTAATGAATCTAATGGAACTATGTAACAAATTTCTGAGATAAGAGATCATCAAAGATAAAAAAGAAATCAACCTTATAAACAAAATTGCATTGTATAATACAAAAACTTTCAAATTTGTAATATCATTTTGCTTGAAAACTAAAGAGTTTAAAATAAAAGAAATGTACTCTTTCTGTACTCATTACTCATTTTCAATGTTTACTTTGAAGAAGGAACAAATGCTCTATTTACACTTAAAGCGTACTTACCCATTTCAAGATGAATGAGAAAAAAATTTCTTTTCGAACAAAATTGGATTCGTGCCCTTTCTGCACTTAACGATTCAATTATATTTAACTTTTGCACGAAATAAGAAAATGTTGCACATGTCGCACTTCAAAGTTGAACTACGCTGTTTTGTTTAATTCTAATTTTGTGTGGATAATTCAATATAGTCAATATGAGAATATAGACATGTTCTTGGCAATTGAAAAATCGCGAAACGACGCCAAGAAAAAACGAGGACATGAAGAGACGACAGCAGGGTGGAGGAGATCGGGGAGACCAGATCGTCCGATCGAGCAACGATGGATTCCTAAGTTTCGAGGACGGCATGCGATTGCCAATAGTTGTTTCCCGATACAAATCGATCGGGGCCAATCGCGTGGCCAACATCGCGGCATTCGTTTCGTCCATTTCGCAATTCCTTTTTCGAACCAGCCATTTTTATCGTCTCAGCCACTTCTAGCTTTTTTTACTCTCTCGAAATTGCATGTAATAAAATATAGCGCATAGTACTGCGAAGAATTGAATTAAGAGGGATACTATATAATTAATGATGCCAGTCAAAATCAATGAGTGAGAATGGTGGAATTAAAAATCTGCATAAAACTCTTTCGGCATATATTCCATAATGAGGTAAATGACACGTTGTGCAAGGTGATGAACGAAATTTCTGGCGTGGACCGTGATTTTCGGGATCATCCTCCGTGCAAAAAACGAGCGTAAACGAGCAGAGATTCGAGAATTCTCCTGGAGGCCTCCACCACTCCTTGGATCCTCGCTCTATTAATTAGCTCGCGGCAGCGCTGCTCTCCCCGCTCTTCGTTAATTTACTCCATGAATGTATTGTATTTTATTTTTCGCAAAAGGGTCCTAAGCACGCCCCAGTCCCTTCGGGGGTCTGGATCCCGCTCTATTAATTAGCCGAAGCCCTTTTTTCCCGCGCGCTAAGTTCGTAAGATCGAATCCCGAACGGGGAAACCGGTGGATGGGAGAAAAAGGAGAAGGACGGACGTCCCTGGAATTTCAGGATCGACAAAAAGGATGGCAGATATTAATACTACTCTTGGTTGAGGTTGATTGGATCTCTGAATATTTCGCGTGATATTGGCGCAAATCTCATTAGCGAAAAGTTTGGAACGTGTTACCTTTAACGTTCATATCACAGTTTTACCTGTAGCTTATATTATGTACATTTTTCGAACAAGCGTTCGTAAATACACATTTTTCATTGTGTATAATAGTTATAATATTTAATATCATGCAGTAATTAATAACTATTTTAGGTCAATAATTTTGTTAAATCAGTAATTTTTGCTAATTCTTATATATATTTTGACATTGATTCTAAAAACAAGATTAAAATTTATCTCACGGATTTCAATTTTTTATAACCAATACATCATTTCTTAAAAACTTACATATTTTGCTAACAACAGCTCATTGTTGAAGCTTTTCTCTTAATTAAAACAATTTATTTTTGTTTAAAATCTTTTATAGTGAGTAAAAAATCATGTTAAATTCAGTAGCTATTCTCTATGAATCATTTATTTATATTTACGCAGAAGAAAAATAAGTAAAGAAATTTTTAAATGTATGTTAGTAAAAAATTTTACTGTCTCCTTAAATTTGACAAACAGATGTAAAATCTTGTAAAAAGTATTGTAAGAAACAATTAGATCCAATTAGATCCAATTTAACATAAGGAAAGTGAAATTTTGTCAATTAGAAAATATTAATTTACATAATTTTTAAATGCTTGTTAAAAAATTAATTGTTACTTTTGACAAATGCAAAGATTTGAAAGAATTCGAATCTTTGAAATTGTCAAAAGTAATAGTTCTATAAAAAATCCTGCTCATATTTGGCAAGCAGACTTGAAATCCATGCAAAAAATATTATAAGAAACATTCTATCACATCAATTTAATAAGAAAAGCGAAATTTTGTCGAGCATTAACTGTTTCAAACTCGGTTCTCTATAATTCTATAAAAATTATTTCACTAATGGTAATTCAATATTCGACAGCATCATCTTCTTTTTATGCAAGCAAAAAATATAGAGCGTACGTTTGCGGAAAAATGTCTTTTTTTGTGCAATCCGATAGCATCGAGGCCGATAAACGAAATGGAGGAAAAAGACGAAGAAAGGTGGAATCCCCGACTCTTGAAGCGTTGGATTGAAGAGATGAGGAAGGATTCGGCGACATGGTGGTAGAACGAAAAATGAGGGACGACATTCCGTCTGTGTACCGATGCATTTCGGTGACTGCCGCGACATCCTTTTAATGCGACGATCGCGATTCCGCGGGAGGTAAAAGATTAATAAAAAGTTGAGGAACGATAAATTAGACCGACAACAGGACGGACGCGAGAAGACGTCGCAGAAACGAGAAGGGATGAGAATGAAGGACCCCCCCTCAGGGCCGGTCTGGCGATATAATAAATTTCATATATAAATAATAAAATTTCGTATATCTCCTCCGTCTTTAAGGCGCTACAGGTTTTTACGAGGCAGGGGATGACGGTGATGACAGGCCGTTTCGTGAGAATGCTTGGGAACACGACTGGACCACAAATTATGGCGCAAGCATTGTTTGCGTCCACGTCGATGAAATTGGCCATTGTTTGCATAGGTCTAGATGAACCATGTGATCGTTACCGTGAATACGCGATGGCAGAAATTGTCGCCGTGTATTTTTATCGCTGTATCGAAAAAAATCTCGTCGTGGACAATAAACTGTTGCCGTTTATTACAAACGATGAAATAACACGCGGCCTGTGTTTCTCAATAATTCGATAAAGCAAAACGTTACAGAGAAAAGAAAAAGAAAAAGCGAAACGACGTAGGCTGTAATTTACCTGTCAAATATTTACTTAGCGGTTAATTCGTAAAGTTTCAACCCCTTCGAAGCGTGGCGGAACGGCGCGTGTAAATTCGTTTAAAAAGTTTCGAATGAACCGTGAAATTCGTTTTCTTCTCCGTCTTTTTCGCTCTCTTTCACTACACATATCGCTTTTTAATGGTATTTCTTCAAGGTTAACGGTTGCTTGCTCGAGAAACGGATGTGGCAACAAAACAGCGATCGCCTGTCATCACAATCGCGTTGTTCAATTTCGAATAATGAAATCCGTATCGCGAATTTAAATACAAACGAAAATTAGCATGAAAATTGAAGAAAAGTATTATGCTAGTGAATAACTATTCTTCTTATTTTACAGAAACAGTTGTTCAAATAAAATTCCATAAAATAACAGATTACACTTTTCAAGTTTTTTTTTTAAACATTAAATATATATTTAATTACTCTTCACTTATAAAATGTACTATAAGAGTTATTTTAAATACAATTTCCAACAGATTGGCTTTCTCAAAAAATAATTTTCTAATGAATAAGAAGATAAGTCAAACGATCTTCCTATTCATTTGTATTTTACATATTCGAGCAAGAAAATTATATTATACAATTTTCTAAGATATTCGTCATCCCTTAATTGATTAATTCTTAAAGACATAATTACTATATATGACAATGATTTGGCAATCTTGTGACTATAGATATTTCCTGATGATAATAGTTCAGCGTTTCATTTATTCAAATTACTATAAAAGGTGGAATCAAAATTAAAAATTCTTGCCCACGTCTGGGCGCCTTGCGAACGGAAACTAAAAATCGCCAAGACTTTAACTCTTCGGTACCTGAATTGTTGCAGGTACATACGTGGATCCGACAGGTAATCCAGTGAGGGCGGCGGATCTCTCTCTCGGAGAGAAGGGTCAGCGGGAGAAAAAGCAGCGAGGCCTTGGAGGGTTCATAGTCGGCACTATATGTAGAGAGCAGTGCACCAGTTATTTATCGTAGCTCCTGTTTATGCTTTATTTGTTATTTGTTTGCTTCCTCGGCCGCCTGCCCAGACCGGCAACTCATGTAGATAAGCACACGTGCATCTACGCAGAACACCTACACTATTCATCTTCCAGACTCGTGATTTCACGTTAATAAATCTGTTTCATGTAATTAGATGTGTTAACGGAATCATTTAAATAACAATACCTCTCTCGATTCTATCAGAAAACGTAATTCTAACAATTAAGGAAGAGTAGAAAAATTGTGAACTTCTAAAGGAAAAGTTAAATAAAGTCAACGATTATTTATCAATTAATAAAAAGTCTTCATTCAAAAGATACTCCACTTATTTGGTTTTAAACTACAAAAATTAACATTCATATATTATTAATATAACTTATGATTTTTTAAATAAAAAACAAATTCTTGATGTTTGAAATTATCCGTCATTACGGGGCAATGTCGAATCGATTGTTTTTATTTAAAATTATAATTTATATTAATAATGTATAAATGTTAATTATTGTAATTAAAACAACATCCTTCGAATAAAGATGATAAAATTGATAAATAATCGAAGGCTTTATTTAATTTTTTTTTAACTTTAAATATTCGCAATTTCTCCACTCTCTCTTACATTAAATTTATTTTTTATTAAAAATATGTATGATGTTTACTTTAAACAAGCATGTGCGTTCTAAATTTCATGTATAGTGCGGTACTAATAGCGAATTTAGTTACACGCATTAGTGCACTCAGATGCATTAGCCATCGATTTAATTTAATTGTAAGTATGACAATAAAATGAAAATATTCCGAATTATAAAATTATATTTTATTATAATAGTTTAATAAAATGAATTGAGGATTTTACGATTTAGTGGCCTGTAACTTTTAATGACTTTTAATAACGCTACAGTTACAGTTGTTAAGGGTTTCAGAATAAGTCCCTAAACCGTAAAAGCCTCAAAACATTTTATTAAACTTTTAAGTAAAATATAATTTACTTGATCTGTTCCTATATATATATATATTTATATTATATACACATCTTTACATAAATTTGTATACGATGGTTTTAACATGTCCCACTGAATGCGTCCAATCGAATTCGAATAAGTGTATATCAGACTATTATACTGTAGCTACAAGAAATAAGAGGTTATCACTACTCTAATATACTATAATAATATCATTCGCGTTTATATTCGGTATTCACAATTCCCCCCAATCTTTCTGTCTTCTAGAATGATTGTTTCATTACGACTTAATTACTCGATACGATGTACATGTATATAATATATATAAGAAGCAGTTCATTAAAAGAGCGATAAAAAGATAGAGGATAAATTTTTTCTTAAACTATTAGCGCTGTCATATTTCAAAAATTATGCGCCTCGATTAATTAAGCGGTTCTCTTTACGAATTGACAGATGCGATCATTAGGAATCGACGATGTCGATATTACTCACAGTTATAATGCGATAGTGGGGATTAATTAAATTGTATTTGCACGAAATTGATGATTATAGATATCAAAACGAGGTCATTAAATTTCTCTGTAAACGTATGTCGAACAGATTGGTGGCGCACGTATAACGGCGATAATTGTTAAAGTCGTAAATTGTTATAATTAGTAAAGACTATCGGTAGAATTCGGTGATCGAGAAATGTCACATTTCACCTAAATAGATCAAGATGACAGGACCACTTTTTCTTTTTCCTCCGAAGATTTGTCTCATTTATTGAACTTACGTTTAACGATAAGGATTAATAACATTAATCCTTTTATTTCCAAGTTTAACGAGTTTGCAAAGATGTAATCTAATTTGATGTTAGAAATATTAATATCTAAATATTAATATCTAAATATTAATATCTAAATTACACGGTGTATATACTTGATCCGGGAAATTCACCTGATAAATTTAATAGTAATAAGCTTTATTTTAAAGATTAATTTTGAAATATGGTAATCTTTGGAGATCCCTTTAGCAACTCGATAGTGGCTTTTTTTTGCCACTCAACTCTATGACAATGAGAAAAAAGTTCTAGATCTTAAAATAAAAAAGTCGATTAAAAATATGCTGGTTCTCAGAAGGTTCAATGATAGAAAAAATATGCTCGCAACTGAAAAAGTAATCTAATATGTGATATATCAGTTTGATAGTAAAAATAAAAGCGAGATTATTTATCTATGTGGACAGTCGTAATAAGACTTACGACTGTTCAAGATACCAATCTTGGTAAATGATAGACTGATATTCCGGAAAGCTCATGTCTGCAGCAAATCTAGTCTAATGTTCAAATTACCAATCTCACAGACACATCATACGTTTACGTTGCACGTCGTTGATGGTCATCTTCTTCACGACATAATGAAGGCACCTCGACGAAGACAAGGTGGCAGCGGCACGTCGATGTCAAACGCGAAGAATTAAAAGGACAACGACGGCAGTATCGGGATCGTGTGAGGGGGGAAAATAAGAGGACAGCATCTTCAGTGAGAAGAAGGAGGGGTAAGAGGAAGAAGGGTATACAAGGAGGGAGGGAGAGAGGGAGACGAGAGAGGAGAGTCGAAGACACTGCGAGAAAGAGAGAATAATGCGTTAAAGCAGCAACCAGCAACTACTCTAATTGGCCACTTTGTCCATTTATTCGATTTATTTAAATTATGGGACAATTGACAGTAGGCATTCTATTTTTTAAATCTCCCCGGCCAACCGGCTGATTGGGCAAGATTGGCGTGAGACACTGGCCCCACAGATTCCCCAGTTGTGGGCTTAATCAGCTTTGATTGCTAGCATCTCTCTTTCTCTCTCTCTCTTTCTCTCTCTTTCTCTGTCATTCTCATCCACATCTCTTTCTCTCAGCGTTTTCTTTCTCTTTCCCTTTCCACGTACGCATACATTCATGTCTCCATCTTTCTCTCACGTGTCCGCGTTCTCTTTCTCTCACCGATAACCCTTGCCTCCGCGTCCGCCTGCTTAGTCCGCGCGCGAATAACGTACACATTTTATTTTATTCCATTTCGCAGCAGATCCCACCACACGTTTAATATCGTCCGGCCGACGTTGGATTGGCCGATCCGAAATTGTGGGAATATGTCACTGGACGAGAAAATCCAACGGAGGCCGCCCACTCTCTCTTTCTTTACTTGATTCTCTCTGCGTGTGCCCCTCTTCGAATGCCGTGATTTCCGTCGCAGAATCTTTTCGCGGTTTCGACGGGACGGGAATTGTGTGACAAACCACAGATTACGAGTTGTTTGCAAATGTTTTAGAGAAAAATGACTCGGCGGCTCGCATGCCGGCAGAATGAAATAACAGTCAGAAGCAACGATTGATCTTAATAGCGCTTCGGAGGAATATCTTTATATAATACAGAATACTCCATCTATTACTGCATGCAACGAGCGACATTTCTACGCAACCATAAATTCCCGATTTCATCATAATAATGATTAATTTAAAAACACTCTGTATCGTGGAACGTTTTTGCAAGAATTAACCTTTACAGGACGGGAAAGCCATCAGTATAATAGTGGCGCTGAAATACTATATTTTAAGACAAAGAATACAATGAGAGAACTAATGAATTATAATAAAAATCCTACGAAGGAAAAAAACTCTGTAAGATTTTAAAAATAGACTCTCCTCCTACACAGGTAAAATCAAAGTCCACTATAAAGCTTTGACTTCTTTTTTTATTTAATTAGACGCATATTGCGTATCTACATATTTTAAAGTATTCAAAATTCACCGAGATAGTCATCAAAGAACATGGGAAAGACTAGAGAGAGAGATTGATAAATTCTGCGTTTCTTTTATCACTGGCGGTCGAAGTAAGCCTCCCCTCCCCTTCCCCCCCACGGATCCCTCGTGGGAGCCGCGTCGGCACTCATCCCATTTCCTTGATAATTCCCATAATGCTGTGGGCGGATATTCCAATAAAGGGGGAACAGCCCCTGGGTACAAAACACTGAAAGCGATGGACGGCCGCGATTCGTTAGGTTGCGCCACGATTCACGGGTTCGCGAAGATCGAGACAAATAAAGGCCGCAGGGAGAGCCGACGGCACTCAGAGCCGGCTTACGTATAGCTTCAGATTTGTGACGTGGCATGCAGGAATGCGCGATAATTACTCAAAGATGCGGGCCCCCTGTGCTCTCGGCGCACGCTGGATACGCGATTTCTCCAGGCTCGTTCTCTACGCGTAGTGGTCGATTATTAATTCCCGTTGGGAAATCCGCTTTAAAGGAGAAACGGAAATGAATTCTCTCAGGGAGAGGAAACATTTCGTAAGAAATTTCTGCATCGAAAGCATACAAGAAGAAGCGAAATCGCCTCTGATAAAACTTTCAAGGTTTTTGAATAGAAATTGCAATTTTGCAGACGAATGTTCAATCCGCCGCACACAACCGATTGCTTCCGCAGCTGGAACACGTGCGTCTAAACTTCTGGCGAACGCGAACGCATACCGATTATTTCTATCCCGACTCCGTTAAAGGTCAGACATCGTCGTCGTGTGCAACATTCGATCGGCAACATTGTCTCCATTCTAATCATAGATTCGTTCAAAGATTAAAATTGTCGATTACAAATCACCTGGTTTAACCAGATCACGGCGACGAACGCCATCGTTTGATGATTTCGTATCCGTCACTGTCGAGTCTTTTTCCGCTTCGTTCTTTTTTTTTTCACCTTCCTTTTGTTTGCGCGAACAGGGTCATCGAACGCGGCAGTCTCGATTCGAATCTAATTACGATCCCGATAATTCCGTCAGCAGGAGGAAATAGTAACTCACCGGAAACCTTCGGGTCAGCTGCCTCCACCTTCATTGCCGCCAGGCTCGCTATTGTCGGCGGTACCTAAAAGAAATACATTACGA
The DNA here is from genome assembly GCF_001594045.1 of Atta colombica. Classification (NCBI taxonomy): domain Eukaryota; kingdom Metazoa; phylum Arthropoda; class Insecta; order Hymenoptera; family Formicidae; genus Atta; species Atta colombica. Next base: position 70,821 of record NW_017259344.1, read on the forward strand.
TGTACAATGCACCGGCGTGCCCAGGGCCGTACGCGAGCGAAGGGGACGAAACGAAAGGGGGACCCACCGCCCACACGGCAGACGCGAGATGTTTCCGTAAAAAAATCTATCGTACAAAACACCGGCTATTCCGCGAACTAATCGCGTTGTGGCCTTAGGCTTGTTCGTAATAGCTGCTTAATATCCTTCGTTAACCCTACTGCTACCAAGTAATGAAATTACCCTTGGGCATATCTGCCACACGGCATTTCAATTTTGAGTAACTAACTTTTATATCGATTCGATCGTGCTGATATTCGATTCTTCCATTTATTTTACATTTCGAACGTTTCAGCAAATATTAAAATTAAAATCAAGAAAGGAAATGAAAGTCTCATTCGGGCAAAGCGGATCTTCGTATCTAAAAGAAGAAATTTTATTATTCCAATATTAATAACTAATAATTTATTAATTCAGCTTACATGCCAAAAATGAACTAGATTTACGGTTTTATTTAATCATACATTATTCATCTATATCTTATAATTACTGGTTAACTACTCTCAATATATTGCTTTTATTTAAATTTGAAAATATTTTTTATCCTACATATCAGAATCTTTTTAATCTTGTCTATAATAATATTTTTCCTATAATTTGTCTATAATAAAATTTTTGAAAAAATTTTAAATACCAAAGCTTTTATTCGCTTTAATCCGCTAATTTGATCAAAGATTTTCACTTCTCTATTTTATATTATTTATGATCGATTTCCACTTATTATTTCGATTATTTTGTTACTTGTATTGGTTGATTTTTCACTTATTATTGTTTAAAATCAAGAGACTTAAAAAAGGACAGACTCTACTCGAGGAAGAAACATCGAGGGAAGAAACGACACTTGTCGGAAGCCCCATCGTGTTTCAAATTATTCGTGAATGCTGTACGATTTCTGAAGCCTTAGCTGAGATCTGATCCAACGATGTCATGAATTTATGAACCGGTTACTACATCGTCGTCCATCTACTTCTGTCGTTCTCTCTCCTCTTTCATTAACGTTAAATTTTCTGTTCGTCTTGAAAATTATCGATTCTATTTATTCTTCGAATTAAACAGAGCAAACAAAGAGACTTGTTATTGAAACTTGAAGAAACTTTATCTCAGTAAGTAAATTTATCGAAAGATTCAAATTACTTTTTATTTATAAATATTACATATAAATGTATTCTATTACGCTACGACGCGTCATTGCATTATCATTCGATGAGATTCTTCGTACCGATCTGTGAACTTCACTCCTAACAAAAAGCAACCTCATACGCCCGAGCGCGCGCCGGAACAATCGATTAATTCCGTCGAATCTAATAGAACTCGCCTCACGTACGTGACCATTGCGTTCCATCAATTCTGCAATCTCTAATCGAACATTTATATTCCTCGTTCATAATTATCGACGACCTTCCGTGCCTAATATTACGGATTGCAGCGTATCGCGCATAATAACGTCGAGCGATCGAGAGGACGAGGTTGGGAAAATTTTTTTACATGTCCCGTCATGATTCTGGAGAGAGAAAAGCAGAATAAAAAAAGGTATACGTTTATAATCGCAATATATATTTTAAATTAATTCACTTATCGCGAACGAAAAAATTCGCATGGAGAAAACGCGGACGCGAGGAAACAAATGGAAAATAATGTGCATCACGATGTATATAATGCGGACGTGTGCATCAGGGCTTGGAGGGGGAAAGGCAGAGAGAGAAGAAAGAGAAAAAGATTGGAATGGGACAGAGGTGGGGCGAGAAGAGTGGCGACGAGAAAGAAGAAGAGAATCATAGAGGAGAGATAAAGAGAAGAGAAGAGAGTATGGGTAATGATAAGAGAAAGAAAGACGACGATAAAAGAGGAAAGGAGAGAGAGGGACATTGCCGATGAAGGAAAAGGTGAAGGAGGAGAAGGAGAAGGAGGATGAGGAAGAGTAGAAGCGAGAGAGAGGAGAGAGGCAGAGAGAAGGGTGTGCAAGAGAGTATAGAGGTATATGAGAAAACAATAGAGCTGATTTGCAAACAATAGAATAACGTTAAGACTCGAGTATTATACGTCGTTGTTACTTCTTGTGCCATAACGCCGGAGAGCATATGCCCATTAATATTCAAAGGCGAAAATAATGTAAACGACACGACAAAAATCGGGGGAATAATTTCAATTCTCCCTGTATGGGATTCCACGGCAGCGATCCCATAGCTGGATCGTCCGTACAGTTTAGTGTCTTCTCTTTGGTATCCTAGCCCATGTTTCGCAGATATTTGTACTGCAAAATCATATTAATAATATAATGAGAATATAATAATATTAAATTTTCTATTGACAAAATTTGTTCATCTTAATTTGTGATAATAAATAACATATATTTCTAAAATAATATTTTTATATGATATGCTTTATGATATGCTTGGATATATAAAACGAATATGATAAAATATTTCCAAATTCATTGAATACAAAATGTGTATACAGAAAGAGTATAATTTTATTGTAAAATATTTTGTTCTTTAATCTATCAAGAATACGAAATATTTCAAGAAAGTGAGTCGTGAAAATAAATGATTCAATGAAAAACAGAAAACTTGAAGATATTCAACAAGCGAATGATCACCAGATGGCAAAGTCTCTATCGACTTTTATTACAACCGTATCATAACCGATTGTTCGTCGCTTACGATTCTAGGAAGCGCTGAATTATTCTAGCTCATACAGCTCCCGTTGGTAACTTTATGATCCGACAGCGAGTTGGATGAGTCATCGCGTATTGTTTTTGGATATAGCCCGCGGTTGTCTGGCTTTTGACGAAATACCTAGCGGCGATTCAATGCTACTTGAAATCTTTAATGCACTCAATAATTGCCGACATTTGCGCCTTTGTCGAATTCCTCGTAATAATAATCTTTAGAATCGGTACGATTGTGAAAGTTGCTGTTTCAGATTTTAAATGACATCTTCGTAAGCGCTCGAGAATCTAATCTACCATATCGGTCGAAGTGTAATGAACTCTGAGTTGAAACCAGAATAAAATAATTATTATTACACTGAAAAAATATTCTGGTTGTAACAACAATTAGAAGTACAACAATTATCGTATGATCAGAATTCTGACATCGTAATTGAATTTCTAGTTATTTCAAATAGAATGTTCGATAAATTAACTATAAATACAATTCTTCTGATTAAATTTATCAGAATTCCAATTAATACAAGATTTTTCTTCCAGTGTAGATTTCTCGAAAGGAAAACTTACCCTGGAATCCTCGGATTCTTCTCGCCTAACATTTTGAAAGAGCACGCTGCCCATCTGAGCCTGCAAATTCTGCTGCAACAATTGCGCCAATTGAGGATTCTGCGACAAGATCGCTGGATTTTGTTGCAGCAATTGCGCCAATGCCGGATTCTGTACCAGTATTTGACTCAACGGTGAATTAGTCACGGCATGTACGGGATGTTGCTGCTGCTGCTGCTGCTGCTGCTGCTGCTGTTGCTGCTCTTGTGATTGGTGCTGCTGCAATTGCGATTGCTGCTGTTGCTGCTGCTGCAGATTTGGCGAGTTTGCGTTTGATGTTTGACAGGATTGCGATAGATTGCTAAGAGACGGGATCGCACGTTGCGGACTTTGCGGAGTATGCGGAGGCGTAGGTGGACTTCCTGGCGCCATCGACGAAGCGTCCTTCTCTTCTTTTACCTTCATTTTTCCTATGAGAAAAAGGAAAGAAATTTTTCAATGTCGTCTATGAAAAGACAGAAGATATTTTTAATATTCGAGATAAATGATAATTTAAAAGAAAGAAATTGCAGGAATCAATGCATGAATTCAATGGTTTCGTAATCGATGACGAAGCCGTTTTTCAATAACAATATACGACTTCTTTCTCGAGAAATCCAAGGTGCGTAATATGTATTATTGAAGTTAACTGAGAAGTAAAAAAAAGAGCTATCTGAATGTTGACACATTAATATTATTGATGTATTTATTATTCTTCGTGAGGTTTAACGAGAGCAGCGGAATATCTCGAGCGATCATAAAATAATTAACTTTGGCTTCTCTATCGAAGCCAACTTTAATAGATGCGTTTTCCAAGCCGACTGCAAAGCAAATCAAGTAAAAACGATAGAAACTCATGCGTATCTGCATGATAAAAGGAGACTCGTATAAGTTTCTTAAATTAAATGAACGCGAAAACTTTGCATTGTAGAAATGCCCAAGTCTCGATAAGAAGCGTTATAAAATTGTAAGCTATCGGCCGGAAATGACCCATTCGGACCAATTCATGATTATTAAATCGATTACCATTTTTAATTATTGTTAGAGAAGTTGTTGTTCCGCGTGTATTATTTCAATGAAAAATAATTTCAAGGCTGAATAGATTAAAACAAAGGAAATAAAAATGAGCCAAGCTGGTTGCTTACAATTATATTATAATTTAAATGTGTAACAATTGCAAATGTGTCGACTTATAATAAGATCGTTTTTTTAGTATGCTAATAAAAATAAATATACAAAATAATATACAAAATAAATGATTTAGAAATAGCATGCAAAAGTCAACAGTTAAAAAGATGGTTTCATTATTAGATTGTCATGAAATAAAACTACGTATATAAATCGTTTGATAAGTCTTAGAATCTTAAAGCTTAGCTCATTAACATATTTTTGTTTTCTTTGTATTAAATTATTTCAACAAATAAAAAGGAATAAATGGAATAAAATAATATTGCTTCGCCACTCAGCTTTGAATAATTTAAATTCTATTTACATACCTATTTAAAAATTCCAAATATTCTAGAGTTCTGATCTTCATCAGTATTCTGGCGAGACTGATTCCTAGCGCGATTATTTTCTTTCATAATTTTAGAAAAATTTCACAGAGGGGTAATAAGCTTCCGGATTGGTCCAAAGATATAACAAGGGAAGAGGCGGTGAATTCACGGGAATGTGCGGTTGGTCCAAAGCAATAAAAGGGAGAGATCGCGGGGGAAATTTTTTCTTGGATTCGAAGTCGTGAAATTGAGACGTCTCAATTCTAAAAGCCACGTAATCGACTGCTTGCAGGTACATCTGCTCTTAACTATTCTATACATGTGGGGAAGAGTATAAAAAGTTCGTATAATAGATTCGAGATTCTATCAAATAACTTCCGTTTATCAATCAATTTTTTAAATAAAATTTTACTCTGTGTGTGTGTGTGTGTGTGTGTGTGTGTGTGTGTGTGATAAAATTATATATATATATAAGGTCATTTTAAAATAAATTTAGTTTGTTAAAATTTTTTTTAATGTGATGATTATAATCTAATAGTTTACTTTGCGAAAATATTATAAAATATTATAAAAAAAATAAGAACCTCTGAAAAATATTTAACAATTTTTAGTTTTAAAAAATATATAAATAGAAAAAATAAAATTTTAATCGCAAACGACTCGATAATTCCATGGCATATAGATAAAGTTTGTTTTCAGGATTTTTACCCTACGGATATAATCTACGGACACCAGGTAGATAGAATGCATTTTATTCGCGCAAGTACATCCTGAGAATAGATGAGAAATAAGGAAAACGAGAGACGAGCATGATAGGAGTAGACTTAAATTCGGGAAAGGGCTTAAAGATCCTTTCATTGAAAATGAAATTCCGAGATCCCTCTGGAACGCCTTTCCCAAAGGTTAGATCGATGACGTCTACTAAAATTACCCCTTGGATCTTTTTTTTTTTCAATTTATGCTTCCTCGTTTCTCGCGGTTAAATTTTTCTTTTATTCTTTTACGCGCTTCCCATTTTTTTTCGCTATGAAGTGCTTAGTATATCACGATGATTCGCTTACTATCGACAGGATTTTTTGTCAATCAATGAAAAATGACTAACCCTTATAATACAGATTTCTGCGAAAAAACAAAACAACTATCATGGGAAAATATTTGTGCAAATATATATTGACAAGATGTTTATCAGCATCAATATCATTAAATTATTTGTTAATTTAATTTGTGATATCACTATCCCAGATTTAGATCCGATTGCATCAACGTTACTTTAATTTTAAGCGAGAGTTAAAACTCTCTTTGTCCCTGTCTCGTTGGTTTTAAAACATCTTTGATTTTAAAACGAGTTAGAGAGAGTTTTAAGTTTCGCTTAAAATCAAAGTAATGTTGAAACAACCGGGTTAGTTAAAGATCAGAAATGATTTCGATACGTTCTTTACAGAATATAAAGATGTATATAAAGATACGTATATATAAATTTACATCGAATATATTGTTTAAAATTAATAAATTAGTTGAGTAATGTATTTAGAGATCGAATGTCTATTTATTCTTATATTGGCAATATTTAAATGTTCAGATTATCAATTTTAGTTCCATACCAAAAATATCGTGGTTAAACGTAGAATTTTGTTCTTATGATTAATACGGGATTATAATTAATAAAAACGTATAACGCAGGAGGACCATCATAAATAGCGCAAAAAGATCCGACGCTCGTTCTGGTCTTAAATGAATTCTCATCCTCGCGAGGGAGATTCTTGAAGAATCACATGCATATATGCGTTTCTCTGTATCTTGCTCGCGGCCGAGTCCTTAAATTGACTCGATTTTTAAGGCCCAGTCTGGAGAAGATACCGCGCCGCGGGGATCCTATGTTTCGCTTCCTCCGGAGACGTTCTCCCTTTCGTCTTTGCTCCAAATCGTCTCGCACAGCGGCGAGTCATGCTCCATCGATACACAATCGCAGCAAAAAAACGTGTTGCAGCGAGTCATCTTTCCAAGATTCCTCGTTTATAAAACACCGTGCGAAACACAATGAGCTGCGATGCAAGAATAAAAATAAATCAATTACTCGTGAGAAAATTTAAGCATTAAGATTCGTAAAATAAAAGCAGAAAGAAAGAGATGAAGAAAAGAGAATCAATTATTTAAAAAAATACTTTTTAAAACTGATGATTTTAATTATTTACATAATTTTGAGATTTAATGTCATTTTTATGCGACAAGTTCCGCTCTTTTAATTTCAGAATCAAAGCTTCTGATTTTAAAAATTTGCATTATCATAACGTAATTAGGTGAATGTATATCTGCCAAAATCTTCATCTGAAAATTGAATATAAATTGAACAAGAGAGATTATTCGGATATACTTGCTCGATGTTCAAATTAGAGACGGTGACTGACATCCGACCCTCTAACCTCGGAAGTTGCGCGAAAAAAAAGAAATAGAGAAGAGGGGCTAAGATCTCGCCTTGTATTCTCGAGCCCATTTTTACGAGATACTTAAGCCTTTAAACGGGTATATCGCTCAGATCAAATCAGAAAACGGTAGAAAAAACGCGCTCTTGGATTTCAAATTTCGCAGGGAAATCGGTTAACCCCCGAAATCAACTGCGACTCTGCCGCGAGAGGGGGATCGTGCGATTTTTCTCAGGGATTAAATCGAGCGTGACCCCCGGAGTGATCTAGGATTTTTTTTTCTTTTCTTTCTTGCCCCTCTTCGAGGATTCGCGCAGGTATCTGGCCCGCTACCTGCACGCGTCCATCTCGGAAAGCCCGGAAAAGTGGAAAGAGAAATATCGCAGAGGGAGAGAGGGTGAAAATAGTGCGAGAAGAAAAAAACGGGAGATTACGCGAGGACCCTTGAGTAGGGAAAGAAATACACGCGCGAAGGGATTCCGCGTGCACCTTTTTCCAATTTCGTTTCTATCATCGGCGTCTGACGGACGCCCCTCCGTTACCTTTCCTTTAGCATCCCTTAGTCAGACCGCGAGGGTAAGAAACAGGGGTAAAAGCGAGTTAATAGTCGGTAAAACGCCGTTCTCTCTGTGACCCGCAGGGGTTAAGCATGCCTTCGGGGGTTACATTCTCATCTTCTTCCTTCACCTCTCTCAACTCTGCGCAAACGGGTAGTTCGCTCTTCTGGGGAGAATCGGAAGGGATACGGTAAAAAGTGGCTGCATTACCAAAGCGAAACACGAGGACACTCCTTTCGTCGAGAAATCTGAGTAATCGTTGTCGTTTCCTGCGAAAGCTGCTCTTTCGCCGTGATTATTCTCGAATTTCTGCGTGAGAACATTGTGAACAGATCAGAGAATACGGTAGCATCTCGAAATGCATGATGAGATACTCGAAAATTCGAATTGCAGAAAGAGACAGATATAACATAAAATAAATTAATCTTTTGCAATGGATATAACTAAAAAAATGTAAATAATGTAGCTACAAACCTGTACTTGTAATTGGAAGAATTTTATTGAAATTAAATTTTGATCAATTAGTTCTTACTGATTTGCATTTTATCTCGGAGTTAAGGATTGGGATCAATTACTGAAAAACGGAATTTATAAAAATTTTGCAGAAGATAAATGGATGGACACTTCTAGAAATGAGTATACATATTTATAAAGTTCACTTTAAAATTAAATTAAGATAGATTTGGATAAATTCGAGATTAGTATATTTAATAACTGAAGACGCGCAGAAATGTATGTAGAAATGTATTAAACACTTAAATATAGTCCTGCTACTCTATACATCGATAGATTCTTCATTTAAATTTTGTAATGTTTAACACGAAAGTGATCGATATCATTATTAAATATTGCGCTTTTTATCATGCGTATAAAAGAACTGTCAGAACAGAGATTATAAAAGATTTTCAAGATTTTTATAAATAAATAAATTTAAAAAATTGTTTCTTTAATGACAATGATCGCTGTCCTCAGAAGATTAATAATGAAATAATAGACGATGAAATATTATTCAATCATGCGATTTTCAACCCGATCCTTCCCGCGCGTGTGACACACCATGTTACGTAAATTCGGTATTCCAAACATGAAAGTGAGATTACCGACAGGCCGACGGCTTCGGCTTTCTTGTTTCTCGCCAGAATCGAATTTCGAGCGCTTCGTCGTGTAACGAAACACGGGCGCGTTCAGAGCCTCGCGTTACGCGTGCCTAACTACATACGTGGTTGGGCTCATTCAAGTCAGAATCGTTAACGGAAGTAAGCTGCCGTTCATAAAGAATTCCAAATCGAGCAACGGATATGCCGTCGATCTATCGAGTCTAATCGAGGAGAATTCTAAGGGAAAGCCGAGTTTATGCATGTATCTCCATGATAAATTGCCGATTTCTTCGTCTCATCGTAATCGTGAACGATATATCGACCGCAGTGAATGCACTCACGTCATTAGAGAGCTCTCGACTCGAGCCAATCTCGCGCCTTCCTCGAGAATGGGAATCAAACGGATATACGTGCAAAAGCAAAACGAGAATTAACAAATTCGACGAATCAACTTTCGGGGAATACTTGAGGTGGCGATTTATATCGTGAAACAGGTAGATATTTTCAGATTTATCACGAACCACTTCGTAACACGAACGGAAATTGATGCGAGTCGTTCCGATATTTTATCGCGACTGCCTTCGCTCCTGCTTGAAAGCGGGAATTTCATGTGGGCGCAACCGAGTGTAACGTTTCCAAATTTTAATATTTAACATCTCGGGAACGAGCAGATTGGGGGATCTGCATAGCCCAGCCGCGAGATAAAGAACGTAGAGCCCCGCGGGGTCCATTTTTAACACCTAACAGAAGTCGAGATGCCCAGTCGTGATTAGCCTTCTCCTTGGGACCGATGGGCCGAGGCATTATCCGGTGAGAAATTGGCGGCCGTTCGTTTCTTTGTTCCAAGCGATTTTTTATTGACTCAAATTCCGGAAAAAAAAGGAAGGAGAGGACAGTAGAAGGGTGGTTAGACATCGAGTATCGGAGACAAGATGATTTTAGGATCCCGCAGTGCTACGTGTGGGAGGTAACTAAGTAGATAAACGAGAGAGAAAAGAGTGAGGGATGGAAAAAGAGATCAGGAGAAAGAAAGATGAAATGTTAAGATGGAAAGGAAAGGGAGAATAAGCGCGGGGGCAGGAGTCCATCTGAGGGGAGTGTGGGGCCTGAGGGAGGAACGCGGGAAGGAGAGGAAGAAAAAAGGGCCAGGGAACAACTGGTCGCGGCCGAACGCCAGAGCTGTGCTCATTTTTTCTCGTGGCCGAACCCGAAAACCCTTTTATGCCCACCCAAGATTAATTATCCTCCATACTCGAAAAATGAAACTGACCGCGAACAAAGGAACGCCGCGCGCGCTACTCGGCGGTCCTCACGCGCGGTCAGCCTCTGTCCGATCACTGTTCATTCGCGCCTGATTCAACGAAGAGTGCAATGAGATAATTTTCCATACATGAGAAACATGGAGATATTTATAGTGAAAATTCAATAGGTCTAATAATTAAGATTTGAATCAACCTTTCGCATTGAATTAGTTAAACATGGCATTCTTTATTAATTATATTAGAAAATTAGGAATCAGTAAAATGAGTTAATTTAATTTTCACATATAATGTAGCTCAAAACATAATGAACAAAAGATTATAGCTTAATAATTGATTTTGAGCTGTGATGTATCAAAGGGATAAAAGTTACACGCTCACAGAGAACCTTTAATACACCATAGCTCAAAAACTATTAATTGCTTGGTCTCTGATATCTTTTATTTATCGCGTTTCTCGCAGAACACAAATTAACAATAACATTATATCAATATTATAATTTCCCACTCAATAATATAAATGTAACACATGGTGTACATAACAGAATATAAAATTATAACATTGTGTAACATTACGTAACTGTACGTAACTGTTTGTTAGTTTTGCAAATAATGTGATAAACAAAAGATGTCATAGACATAGTTTTCGTATATAATAAGTTACATTACATATAAAAACTAATTCATTTCACTGGGACGTAATTTTCCATTTAATAGTGTGAAGTCCTTTTAATAAATATCGAATGCAATCTACGCTGTAAAAAAACAAGATTGAAAAAAATT
>NW_017259344.1:81823-83492 GCF_001594045.1 Atta colombica
TCGAACGGTCAGTAGAAAATTATCATGACAATAAAAAGAAAATGATACTCCAGCACATTCCGCAATTTTCTATAATGGAGCGAGCTCGAAACTCCGCGCATCGACAAGGGAACGAGAGATTGGAGCTCAAGAGGGGAAGTGAAGGGGGAGCGGAGCAGAATCTCGTTAGACTGAAAAAATTCCACGGCACAGATTTGAATATCGCATAATGTCGAATTAATGCCGGAAATTCGACTCGATGGGGCCCCTCCCGACGCGCGGTAATGGGGCCCTCTGAAATTTTGTAGCGACCCCCATAAAGCGATTTCGCGTATGGAAAACGTGTCGAGGCAATGAGCCCTTCTCCCCACCATTGCCAACCGTCTGTGCTGCCAGCGGGGCCTTACGATGTAGAAACCCTAATAATTCCCTGACAGTGGCCTTTAGTCTCGCCGTTTTTGCTCGTGCTCCGAGTTTACGATTTTCTCTCTCATTTGGACGGATGAGACGAGAAGGAAATACCTTCTCTGATTGTCCAACACATATGTAAATCAGCCGGAATTAATCGCTGTAGCTTGATGGTATCGTGATGCATTGCTGTTTTGCTGCTTGATTACGTGCATCTTTAAGAGAGACAAAAAAGAATAACGGATTTCATTTTCGTCATATTAACTTCAATATTTCTCGACGCTGTACTTCAAAAATGTTGGAAGAACATAAGATAAATAAAAGTATAAAGAATAATTTCACTTATATTATATGAAAACAATTTCTCATTTTTATTCGCATTTACAGATCGATGAGTTTGTCTCTTTCTGTCTTTTTCTAGAGCAACCGGGAGCCACAGCGGGGAGAAAGGAGTAGGTACTCCACGCGTTTCTCTTATTTTATCCGAGGTCGGGTCCCATCGCGCGTCCTTTCTTTTTGCTTGACATAATTTAAAATTTATGAGTTCGAGAATCGGTTATGTGCTGCCATTCTCTCCTTCTCTTTCTCTCTCTTGTTCTTCATAAATTCCATCTTCATCGCCTTCTCGATCGCGAAACCTCGTTTTCTGACTGATGCCGTGGAGCCTCGTTCCGCAGCAGAATTTAAATATTAAGATTAGATGATCATAATGCCTTCTGCAAACTATTTTCTCGTCTCTCTATATTACGCACATTAGAAAATTCTCCACGAGAGATGTTTTTATAAAGTTTTTATAAAACACAAATTTAAAAATGTTCCGTTGACATTCTTCATTTCGCTGTATTTACACATAAGGAAGACTCTTGTTGAATATAAAGATAACGTTCGTAACGTTCTTCCTTGTCATCAATGTAAAGTAGGACACGTCGCATGTAATTGGCGCTACGTCCGTCATATTTAACCGGCGTGTCTTTAATGGTTTCCGACCTTTCGCGACTCGCGCGTCTAAATCCTTTCTGATATATTTAACGAGGGAATGTAATAATCCCGCGCGAAAAATCTACAATATTTGAAAATTAACTTTATTTATTTAATTAAGAAAGAAGAGAAGCTAAACAAAAGATGATAGAAAGAGAGAGAGAGAGAATGGAAGAGAAAGAGGAGAGAGAAAACGTCACGAATTGAGACAAGTCCCCTCAAGCGCTTAAATAGTAATACAAAATTTGAGAGAGAGAGAGAGAGAGAGAGAGAGAGAGAGAGAGAGAGAGAGAGAGAGAGAGAG
>NW_017259344.1:83592-105322 GCF_001594045.1 Atta colombica
TAGAAGTTCATTAAGATCGCCAATGCCACAGGCACTGTATTAGGTTGGACAAACTGGTTTTCGCGGATGTTTTCTCTCGCCTGCATCATCCAACGCAACGGGCTCGGATAAAAGGCTCCTGAGATTCGGCATGGCCCTTAACCCTTTATTTGGCAAAGTCGCCCTGGAGCAATGCGATTTCTCTCTAAATCTTTCGTAAGAGTCGGCAATATTTCGCTCGCTACATATACGTGTTTATTTGTGCCCATTGTGAAAAAAATTCTTTTATATTTCACCTTGTTTTATTATTAATTACGTATTATAAAAAGAATATAAAAAGTTGAAATCTATACTATTTTATTTTTAGATTTAGATTTAAAGAGATTTAAGCAATGAAAAAATATCCAAATTGAAATAGATAGAAACAGTCGATAATGAGGCTATTAAAAGAATAATCATGTTAAACGGGAAGGCATTGATTTAAATATAAACGATCTCCAACTCGTTCACCGCAGCGATCGATTCTAAAATCGACTTGTAGGCCGTTAATTTGGCAATTGGCTGTAAATACTTGGCAGAGAAACGACGAACTTTTGCACGACTGCCAAACAAATATCGGTGATGAGCGAATTGATTGACGGAGAAACAAACGAAAAGCTGAAAGAAGAAAAAAAGATACGTTGTCGAGAATGCATGTTGGAATAAATGTGAAATGCTGATAGCGTTTCTTTCTTGGACTGTACCAGCCATGTGTTTTCGGGTATCCGTACTCCCATGAGATAATCTGCTCTTATTTTCTCGTTTGTTCGTCACAGTCTTTTCACGAGCAGAACTCTTCTCAAGATCAAGCTCTGAAATCAAAAAAATATCCAACGCAAAGGATGCGAAGGGTTATCATCGACGCCCTCTCATGTCCTCGAGCATTCCCGTCACGAATTTCTTACAGACAAACGTACTTTACCTCCGCTTTCTTTCATCTTCTTTCACGATTCGTCCAATCTGGATTATTGCGTGGATAATTAAGATCAAATTGAACTCGTGTAATTGCAAATATACTTAATACTTACAGTCAGAGATAATTAATAAGCATTTTTAATTGTGACAAATAAAACCGATTTGATAGTTCGAAATCAAGAAACGAAGAGGGCAACGTCACGTTGATCATGAAAAGGAAGAAGACGACGGCTACGACGAAGACGATGACGACGACAACAGCAACAACGAAGGAGATCCTCCTCGGCTAGGAATGCCTCCTGATGGATTGGTCATCCGTGATTAATTTGACAAGCTGACTTTCTGGTTTTCGGAGACTGACAAGGGGCCCACGAGATCTCAGCGCCCGTGAAGCCTAATGGGCCTTCTCAGCCACGCTGCAGCCTTCTCTTTCTCTCTCCTTCTCTTTTTCTTTCTCTGGCTTTCCCTATCTTAACGCACGCATCGACGAAACTGAGAGATGGGAGTGTTTGAAAAATTAATCAAGCTCACGGAGTCTCCGTGGAAATACTAATGAAAGGTCGCCCTTTTCATTCGATTATTGACACCGTGAGCGAGGAGAGCAAAGAAGTGCCGCGAATAAGGGGGCAAAACAAGAATTCTCTTTTAGTCATCTTTGAAATAATAATTTTGACATACAATCGATAAGTTCAGAAAAATTTAAAGAAAAACTGAATCGCGTGCATATAATATTAAAATAAATGACTATATAATTTGAGTCTCAAAAATTAAAATGCCAAATATGTTCTTTAAAATTAAAATATGTAAATTTTTTAACGATGACTAATCACATTAATCCTCCCAAGCTGACATCAAAATCTGTAACACAGTTATTGACGCTAAGTCTGCGAGACCCATTTAATTTATGTTGACTAAAAGGCACTAATTAATTTCAAAGAAAATGACATAACTCATATAAAAAACATGTGTATACGTGAATACAAAGTTTTAATAACAATTTAAATTTGCATATGAAACATAAAGAATATAATTGAATGGAATTAACAGACCCACATCAGTTCCAGGATCAATTTTTTAAATAAAGATGCTTAAATTGAATAAAAATACTAAAAATCGCGGACTTATAAGAGGAAAGCAGATTTTCATAAATACGGAATTTCTCTGAAGTTCGAGTATAACGGAGGCTAATCCTGGGTATATGCGCGCGCGAAACCGGTACTCGTAAAAATAAAATTATCGAGGATGCGATGAGACGACAAAGTATCCGCTGGATCCCAATCTATTGATTCGACGAGAACTACTTGTCGCCGCGTTGCGTCGGCAAGGATGGCACAAAGAGATGGCCGTAAAAGTCGCACCTCGGTATGGCGTGAGTAGATGCACAGAGAAATAAAGTAATAAAGCGATCGCTGCACTTACACCGCGAGATTCTTCGCGCCGGGTCATACTGTCGAGGAAAGCAACATTTCGAAAAAGAGGACGTAACTAAAAGCATTTAGTGCTATTTATGCTAAAAATGTCGCGAAAATTTTATCGAGAAGCACAATTTTCAATTACCTGCACGAAAACAATAAATCGTAATAAAATTAACAAGATAAACTTAAGTAAATTTTGTTGAAAGTAATAGAATTTCTGGTTATTATAATTAAAAAATTTGATATTTCAAAGTTATATTATTACCAAAATTCATCAACCAAATGTGGCTGATTCAATAATTAGAATATATGCCAAGTTTGTCTACATTATTTTAATTAAAATTATGGATCGTTCATATTTCATTAAATAAATCTATAATAATTATTATAAGACATATTTTAGACTAATTCAACCAATTTTTTTCAATGTGTGATAAATATTACAATTTATTAAATATCATTAATTATAATACAGGTTATTTGGAGCACATATATTTAATATTTTCCGTCATATTCATATTCTGTCTTTTAATTCTCTCTTTTAATTTAAAATTAAATTAAAATGTAAAATTTAATAGACTATATATATATATATATATATATATACACTATACATTTTTGTTCATTTTTCTTTTTGCTAGTTTAAATATCTATCTATAAATAGTATATCATTTTACAATTCCACGCATATTTATATTTGGAAGAGTGAAACGTTAGATAATTTATTTATTAAAAAATTTATTTATTAAAGACCTCCGGTAAGAAAATGATAATTAAGATACCGTTGAAAAGCGTAATATTGTACGGTATTTGTCGTCGGTTTGTTCGGAGTGTCTATAAGAAAGAAAGAGGAACGCACTCGAGATAGTTACGCGTTAAACAGCAATGGCACAAGAAGAAGAAGCGAGTTCCGGGTTGACAGTCGTTGGACGAGGACGAGAAACACGGGAAACGGCAAGAGATCGACGTAGAGCTGGAATTAAACAAATAATCTTCGGCGAGCGGGGAATCCGTTAAGGCACGAAAGTACGGTCGGTAAAAGGAACCTATTGAATTCTAAATTTAAACGAATGTCCAAGTGTCAGCGAACTGACGGACAAAATAAACAAGATGCCGCAAGGAGTAGAGGAAAAAGAATAAGCAAGAGAACGCTCGCGGAGAATGAACGAGAATGGGAAAGAATTTTACAGAAGATGTATAATATCCTAATCTGACTTTTCCGTTTGATCTTGGTGTTAGTTTTACCAAAGAATAAAATCGTAAATTCATCACGTTTTCAATTAAAATATTTCTCTTAAAAATTAAATAATACTTCTATTAGTGTAGATTAATGAAACTTCGGTTTGAATCTCGGTTTCATTTATTCTTTTTCCTTTTCTAATTCTTAGAACTAGAAAAAGATAAAAAATAAATTAAATCAAGGTTAAATAAAAATGTTAATTTACATTAATAGAAAAGAACATTCATTTTTTTTTAATCTGGATTATGCTAAATCGTTTTTTGTAAGTAAAGTCACATCGTGAACAATTTTGTTTCCAATAAAAATCAAGTGAAAAAAGAAAATATAAGCAATGATAAGTGAGAAATAAGACCATCATATGAATAAATCAACTAAGTAAGAATAAGAGTCAATTATGATTAAAGTTAAGTGTTGGAATAATAATTCTATTTATAATTTAAATATAAGAGGAAAATATAAGTTTAATATTTGCAATTTAATATTTTTAAAAGTATTTTGTAAAATTTTATAAATAAGAAGTGAACGAATTATTGATTTATTATTTAAATTATATTTCCTTTTTCACTTTTATTATTATTGTCATAAAACAGGATTAATGTAAAATATTATGGGATAAATAGACAGTAAATATAAAATTTTCATGAATCAAAGTCCAGAAATTTATTTTAATGGACCTCGAAATATTAATTAAAACCTAAATTTTTGTTCTTGTATATACATACGTTCGGAAAGAAATTATATTTATATAATGAACAATTTGAAGAACATGAAGAATGAATAATTTTTTACATTTAATTTTCCCTAGACATGTTTTATTTTTATAAAAAAAAATCTCTTCAATTTTTAATCAATTTTTTATTTTATTTTTATAATTTTTTGAAATACTTTTTATTTTTTGAATACAGACTGTTTTAAACTACAAAAATTATAAAAATATTATTACAAAAATATCCTGTATCACAATAACACTTTGTCGGCAACGATCCGAGATAATTTCGCAAAAACATCCAGCCTCGCGGATAATAACTACTCATAATCGGCGGTTTAACTTGATTACCGTTCTATGCTTCCCTACTCGTCGATGCCATCATGTTAAAGTTCATCGATACGTCAATTTATAATCACGGAGAAAAATTCTGAATCTTCGCAAATAATCGACTCATGACGCAGACAAGCTCGTTAACGATTCCAATTGCGATGATGCGATCGTTGAAAAAAAAAGAGACAGAAGTTCGAGAGATACATAGAATCGTCGCAAACGCAGGCTACTGCAAGGACTGTACCGCGTCCAACATCAATAGAACGTCCCGCTCTTGCCGCCGCTCTCTGACTCAGAATTTAATTGGAGAACAAAAAAGCTGAGGAGATCCAATTGACCCGGAAGCAGACATCAACGTCATACGGATTACGACAAGATAGTTGTATAAATGATATTAGAAAAATTCGAGTTTTTTAGGAAATTAATCATAGGAAAGAAGAAATTCAAATAACCGTCGATTGCTCGTTTTGTTATGTAAATAAACAGCATTCCAACTCTCACAGAACGTTAATCTAGCTTTACTCTTTGACGTCGCGAAAAAATTTCAATCGAGGAAAATACCGGCTATGAAATATATCCGGAGGATGAACGACAAGAGTATGAAAAAAAAAGGAAAACGAAAAAAGAGAAAAGGATGCGATCAAAAGGGAGAGAGGTATTGACGACGGATATGATGATGATGAAAAACAAGGCACTTTCAAGAATCGATAGAGAAAACGCGACTCGTTGCGAAGCCGCGTAAAAGAGGAAAAGATAAAGAGAAGTGGAGGATGAGAATAGGGCCCCGCGGGGTTTCAAAGGGGAGGGGAGGGGGGGGGCTCATCGCCGTGACAGCACGTGTGTAGCAGAAGCGAACTCGGGGCCCCAGTTCGGTCCGTGGCTCGTAAAGCCTTTCATAAAAGCTTTCATAAAACGTTTCACGATCTCGTCGCACCGAGAGAATTCAGCGACGATCAACGTCTCGCAAGATTCGTCGATCTTTCTCTGTACCTTCTTCTTCTTCTTCCTCCAATCTGCTTAGCAGAAAATATTGTTCGCCAAATGCGAGATATACATTTCGCGCATTATCGTGAATATCTGATAAAACAAGAAATTGTGAAAAACATTGCGTAGCATAAATCATTTAGAAAGCCTAAGAATAAGAATAAAAGTCTAAGATAACAGCTAACGTAACCTGTTTTTCTGGTACTATTTTCCTTTTCTTACTCTTTTCCTGTTTTCTACTTGCATAAATTTCATCGAAATACATCACAAATTCTCGATTCAACGACTGGATTCAACCACCAGAGATCCTTAATGCCTCTCGTCAACCAAAAAGGGGACTCTTTGTTCGTATTCCAAGGAGGAAGCTCCGATTTCGATCTCGCAACGATTCGTCCTCGGGGACCATCATACCTAACTCATATATACGTACCAGAGCGAGATACATAAAAGCTCGTAACCAGGTTGATCCAGATCCCCCCGCCGCTTCCCTCTCTTTAATACCATCGATTCCATTCCTACCAACGTCTCGAATTAAACCCGGCTAGTAGATACGATAAATTCGTTGAATAGCAGTCGAGTTAGCTGGCTTTTTGAATCCGGTGTTTCTTAACGAAGGGTTCGCAGCGGCCGAACCTTCTTCTCAGATTAGAAGAAGGTTTGCTTTTCGAAACGGAATCTTTTCGTCAAGAATTCTTTTTTTGAAGAGATTTGTAACGTGCGAGATTTAGAAACAACTGGACAGTTTCGGACTCCAGAATTCTTTTTCTTTTTTCTTAGGACACGTGTGTGTCTTTTCAAGTAGATAATCATCCGATATAACGTCAATTACTTTTTAAACCTCGCTAAATTGAACGATTATCTATACGTGAAGAGAAAGAGATGATCCCATCGATCGGTTGGTCCAAGCCGATTTCGAACATGGAACGGATTTTCTCGCCCGACGGGTGGGATTCGATGATCATTCTTCCGACTCAGCGCTGTGGACGGATATCGTTAAAAAACGTAATCGAGCCGGGGAGGAATCGTGTGCTATCAGTTAATGAATCTGGCCCCGTGCGACGGAACGACGCCCGGGGGTCCCGGGGAGGAGACCCTGTCTCGAGAGTCTTCGCGGGCCCTGACAATGGCGAGGCGTCCAATGAATTTCGAAAAGGACAAAAATAAAAAATGATCCTGCGTGCTCGCGCTCACGCTCGCGAGAGAGGAAGTGGACGGAGAAAGAGGAAAGGAGTCCTCCCTTCTCCCTCCTTCTATCTGGTCCTTCCAGCGTCTGCTGCGTGCCTGCCCGTTGTCCGTCCGACTGTCCGTCTTCTCTTTTCATCCTTACTACCTTTTATCCGGGTGGAATGATTAATGGGTTCACGGAGGCATCGCGGTATCCTCCCTCTTCACCTCTCATCGGACCCCACCCTTTGATCCTACTGAAGTATCCCATCTCTCTCTTCCACTCGGCGCACATAGGTGAGTTTTCTGCTTTTCTTCGCGTCAGATTATTGCTCCCCCGTTTGCTCAGTATGGCGATTGTACGACACTGATACACACCTTTTCTGTGCCCTCGTTGTGTCACATTAATATCGCGGCGCCATGAAATGGAGCGATTAACCGAATGGAGAATCTGACAGAGAATTAATATTTGATAGATCCAACAGTATCATAACAAAAGTTTGAAAACATAGGATATAAGTTATGCACAGAAAGAATGATTTTAATAAAGTATTTAAAAATTTAGATAGATACAAATCTGAAAATTTCGTTGGATCATCAAAATAATTACGTAGGAAATTCTCCTTACAAAAATTTAATACTGGAAGGAAGTGATTAATTATTTATATTTTTGAGTATTAAAAAGGTTTTTGCTCAGTGTTTTTAATATTTAAAATAAATATTTCCAGTATTAAGTTAGATTTCTGTAAGGATCAAGCGTGACGAACAATCCTACAAAAAGTTTAGGACATTCTAACAACTAGCTATAACTAGATTAATCTAGAAATTTAGATCTGTATAAGTTTTTAAATACATCAGCAAAATTGTTCTTTCCGAATGAGCATAACTCGACTTTAAGTAACACGAAGAAAAGAGAAGCGATGTGATCTATATTATCATGTCATGTGTTCTTAATATACTCTTATAGAGTATTTTATTTCATCAGAACAAACGCGATATGATATGCAGCGTACTCTTAGAGAAACAAATACGCAACATATTTGTTTGTCAGATCAAGACGAGGTTCAAATGAGATTCTTCTAAGAACCGTCCTTCCCTTTTTTTGTCTAATGCGTCACTACTAAGATGATACTTAAAGATCTTTTACATGATAAATTACACAAATTTTTTTTGTATCAATCGCGACGATACGTCGTAAAATATCACGGTTTTTGTTCCTCGTCACCTGCATGTAGGTGGCGACCAGTTGGAGGACGCGATAATGAGAAACGAATGGAAACTCTTTACTTCGGCCTTTGTTCGTAAACATAAGATTGTAACAAATTTTACATTATTTCCATAATATTATTTCAAGTTTGTTTGGAAATGTTTATGTAGTATTATGGATTATTCTTATTAAGAATCATATATTCATACATTGTTACAGCTATCGTCAAAAAAAATCACTGAATCAAAATGAATAAATTAATTAATTGTGGTTCTATTAACATTCTATTGTATATGTCAGCATTCCATTCTTCATTTATATTATAATCAAAGTTCTGGGATATCGAAAACTATTTCGTCAAGCAAATAATGTGTGTGTTGTGTGTTTGTGTTTGTGTGTGTGTGTGTGTGTTTGTGTGTGTGTGTGTGTTTGTGTGTGTGCGTGTGTGTGTGTGCGTGTGTGTGTGTGCGCGCGTGCACGCGTGAGCAAGAGAGAGAGAAAGAATATATGAGTTAAAGCGGACTTGAGAATTCTGGACCGCAGGGAATTCTCGAGAGCGTCAACCCACGCTGGTCGTCGTATGCAACGGGAAACGATGACGTTGGCTGATCTCGAAGGCATCCATCGATCGCGGGTCGGCGGTCGACGCTTAGCGCACAGTCGGGACCGACCGACTTTATGAGTTATAAGTCGGCCATCTTGCGAGAGCCATCACATATTCACGTGCGCACATATGCGATGCACCGGCAATATGTAAGTGCCACATTCTGTTCTGGTGCACGTACAGTCCCGGCCGAAAGCCGCTGGCTCTTCATACGAGCTCCCCCCATCCTCGTGCGAGCACACATATCGCGAGAAGTTCATTCGTTTATCGCGATTCCGACTGACGTAACCGCCACTGCTCAGCAAAGGCTTCTAATTCACGTTGTATCGAACGATGATCGCGGCAGCGCGGCGCGATCAGCGGATTCCCGACAAATCGCCGGAAGAATATACGCCCACGTATTTGTCGCCATTTCATTTTTTTTCTTCGGAGTAAATTCAATGTAATTTGATCTATTAGCAGTCTGAGCAGCAGTGTTGCCGATTAGAACTCTACATTTATAAGAGTAGCGCAAATGCCATGTCTGACTGCCATGTTTGACCTAATAACTATATTCATATTAAAGAATTACTAAACGCTTATTGGACAATAGACCAATTAGAGAAATGGAGATCAAAATTAGCCAATAAGAAAACGTGGAGGGAAAGCAACCAATAAGAAATTGATTATTGGCATCAAGAAATAAAAACAAAAGATGCGTTACTTTTTTTTATAAAAATAGAACTCTATAACTGATGTTTCACTTTTTGAAGAACCATATCCGATATTATAATTGTTATTATAAATGTCCACAAATATGTTAATTATACTTCTTTCACACCTTAATAATGAGTAACAGTTTGATAATAATAATAATTATCAAAAACGCGATAACAGCGTCGATCGATAACTCTGGCGGCAAATGAGGCACGGAATTAATACCCGGCCAAATTCGATCGCGAATATCGACCAATTACGATCAATGATCAATCCTACAGCAATCTCAAATTTGCCAATTCATGCATTCTGATCCATCTAACAATTTTGTTAGATCAACGATTTTAACAATCTATTCATTCGCTATTCATATCGCTATTCGATAATGAATTTAATAAATATCCAGAATCATAATACTGATATTAATTAGAGTAATAATATGATGATGTTTAAAATAATCCTTGCAAAATGTTTAAAAATTGCTGCATTATACTTTATACATTGAGATTTTATGGATCACTTTATTCGATCGAATATAAATCGTTGAATTTTGGAGGTCACTTACCTTGAGCTTGCTGGCCAACGTTCGGGTTGAGGAACGTGGGCGGCAGTTGCCTGCTGACCGATTTCGCCAGTTCACCTCCCGCCAGCCCATAGATTGCTAGAAGTTCTTGCATCGTTGACTCTGCGTACTCCCTCATGCCTTCGAAGGGCTTCCGCTCTTCGATCTCGACTTCGCCATCGACATCGTTGCCCCGCTCATCTTCGAATTGGATATCCTGATCGTCCAAACGAGACGAGTCTGCATCCAAGACGCCGCTCCCGCTTCTATCCGATGAATCGGAGTTTGGGCTTCTCGCCTGGATTCGAGAACAAACATCTTGTTAAGGACGTGTATGTGTCATGTAATAAAAAATTAAAACATATAAAAATTTCGTAAATTGTTATTATTATGTCTAATATTTATGTAAAATTGTGTTTTGTAATACTTATTTGTGAATTTGATGAAAAAGCATTACAAATTAAATCAATCATTTTTTAAATAAAATTCTACTAAATATTTGCAAACGTTCATTATGTACTCATTTACTCATTTAAAAGTTATTTACTTAAAACTACAACAGAATATCTTTATTGCGCTACATAAATCATTATAAGCCAAATTATTTGTTTTGTTCTTTGCAGTTGATTTCGGACGTATTTATGAAATAACAAAATTTTTTTAGATTGATTTTTTTTAATCTGATTTTTTAGTTAATATTTTTAGCTAATATTTTACAACTAATATGCTCAAATGAAATCAGAAAGCAAGGATCAGTTGATCGCAACTTACTTCTGTACCGGGGGAGTAAAACTTCTGCGACCTCAGCTGCTCGAGGATGAACTTATGCCTGAGAGAGTCCGCGCTATCGTCGTCGGCCTCGGAGGACGGCGGTCTCGTAGTGACCGAGAGGTCCATCGGACTGGCCTCGTTGTTATTTAGTCTCTGCTTCGATCTTTCGTCGGCCGGCAACAACATTGTTTTCCTCTCGTACTCGAGGATCTCGCTGGAACTCTCCTCAACGACCTCCGGTTCGTCGTCGTCTCTCTCGGATTCGTCGGATATCTCCGCCATCCGGCTGCTTATGGGCTTGAAGTTTTTCCGCTTGTTCCGCGGCTTGCTCTGGATGCTGCTGGTGATCTGCAACTGGGCCTGAGCCTCGTACTGGGAGTCGCTGTCCTGATCGGCGGCGCCCCGTCGGGTCGTCGCGTAGTTGTAGACCGAGTCGGAAAGCATCTCCGCTGATGAAAGATGAAATTCATTCGATCGCTGTCTTGTTTGGATAAGCCGCTATAATCCTATCGTTCCATTTCTCAACCGACGTTAATGGCATGTGCGCAAGAACCGAGCGAATCTGATCTCAAGCTGTTTTTCGCCTCATTTTTACATCCGTTAGTCTCTCAAATAAACTCCGGTATGTCGGATGAGAATAAAGACAATCTGGATGAGCAATGTATCTCGATACTTATATTACGAAGGTAGAGGCGACAATAGTCACTAATTTCGCATAACGAATGCTTCGGCGTTTCAAGGCGATGCCGCGTAGCGCGTTTCTCGCTTCGTTTCTCATATCGCAGTTAATAGATATCAACTTTTAGCGTCAATTACAATCTCGCGAACTCGGATGCTAAATGCACAATTCTTCTCGGAACATCGATGGTGCGATGTATAAACGATAATTCCATAAAATTAATACCGCGATTCATATATTTGCAATGCGGCACTTAAGTTACTTTCACTTGTTAGACTCAAATGATCGGTCTGTGATTCATGTAGAATTATTTCTTAATGCAAATGCAGAAAATCGTTGGTTATGACAATAATAATATAGTAACGGATTCTTTCTCGAGCTCAATATTCCAAATGAGAAAGATACATTCGCTGTTGTTTAGATTATTATTATTAAAGTTATTAAAATTATTTCTAATAACTTTTAAGCATTTCATGATAAAAAGATAAATTTATTATTATTATAATGTATTTCAATGTAGAACAAATCCATATGAGAAAGATACATTCGTGCAATTGTTGCTTAAAATCTTAATGCTTTGATGACTTTTTAAAGCATCTCGTGATAAATATAAGAAATTTATTATTATATGAGTAGCCGATATATAAAAATTGCTATATCCAAAAATTAAAAAAATGAGATATTTGAATCCCTTAGCTTCTTAGTTATGAATTGAATATTTTAAAAATGTAATGAAATAATTACAAACTCTATATAAAATCAAGAGAAAAAAAGTAAATTTAATTATAAAAGAAGGTATGTTTCCAATTACTAATCTCTTGCAAGTTACAATCATCAGTCATATTTGATAAAAATAATAAACATTTTGTCAAAATTAAATAAAATCTTTCCTTTAACTGCAAAACCAGTCAAGTGCACTTTAATAAATAGAAATTATACTTTTCATGCATACACGTTGTTAACTAAAACTAAAATAAATTTTTCTTAATTAAAAAAAATGGTTTCGTTGATAGTTTGAATGAGAAAAATTATACAAGTTTTTCGCTATTGCAAAAAAAAATGTCAAGTGGAGATAACAATTTTTATCAATGGGCTATTAATATATTTTGCGTAGAACGAATCTAACATCTAATTGGCTCGAGAACGCAAGTGTTTTACCGGGGCCATATGGGCTGGTTACGGCGGACATCTCGAACCTCGCGAACCAGCCAGCTTCTCACCGCATCCTGGAAAACAAAATGCAAAATAATATTCAATTCGAATTCCGGTCAGCCTAACGTACCGATCTGCTTCTCATGTCTGTTCTGACATGTGAGAATGATTTGCGAGGAGTGGCACTGCTTTCTGATGCGTACAGATATTATACTACCTTCGGACAAAAGGGAATCATCGTTGTAAGAATCAATTTCGATTCATTACGAGGTAATTCCCGGTCGCGAAATGCACGATCAATTTAGTCGCGAATAAAATCGACGACTTGTTCTGAGTCTCGACGATACACTCACCGACGATGTTTTCGAGTCTGTACTAGATTCAAGGAGGGAGCAATGTAAAGGAATCGCGAAAACGAGGCGAAAACAAAGGCACGTCGCCGTAACAAAAGCTACAGTGATATACGAGCGCTGGTGCTGGTCTCGCTCGCGCTGCCAGTCTTGGGCGACCGACCGGGCTGGCGCGATAACGCGCGAGTGCACGACAATTCGTTTCTCGGTTATTGGAATGCAGACCTTTAAGCCCATTACACGCTGTCGTGTCGCACGGCGGCAACGGTACGCCGAAGAACAGAGAGAGAGAGAGAGAGAGAGAGAGAGAGAGAGAAAGAGAGAAGAAGAGTGACAGAAGAAAAGACATGAAGGAGAGAAGACGGTCGACGAAGAGAAAGAAAAAAAAAAATGAGAAATGAGAGAAACAATAAAAGGATGTGCAGGCGGCGTGATAAGCACATTAACGTCCGACCAATCGAAAGGGTTTATCTCAGAGGGGTTATACTCGCACTAACTGTCATTTCATGGCCTTATGGCTCTCGGGTTTGGTTCTCTCGCAATGAGAAACGGCGGAATGGAATTTCAATCCGTTGGAAAATGACTTCTTACCCCCTTCTGCCGGCATGCTCGCCGCTGCCGTTCATTGCGCGATCGTCTACATCGCACACGTATGGCCGTTTGCCTTTTTTGGCGTGGAGGTTTGACCCCGACGCGATGTCGGACCGCATCCTTCAGGAAACCCGTCGCGAGATGAGTAGCCGATGGGTAGTCGTATTCACCGCGGCGGTGTGTCTTTTATTAATATCACGTTTAATCGTGACTCATGTGGGAAGAATGGCTGTCCCAATGACGAAATTTCTTATTTAATTCTTAACTATACCTATGAAAATTATATCTAAATTCTAAAGCGTCCTGTTTAAAGTATAGAATGTGCAAGTGACAATGTTTACGGCGATATATGTATGGAGAGAACGATTTTATTAAAATATATAAAAATTTAGCTAGATACAATAAATTTTATTGATTTATTAAAATAATTATATAGGATGTTCAAACTGGTTGATACAAAAAATCGATACTTTTTGCAGCATTGTCATTATGTTTGAGTTTTCTACATCTTTATTTGGTTGTTCCATAAAATAAAATTATTTAAATTCTTAAATACTTTAGCAAAATCATTTTTTCCATAAAAAGGTTTTATGCTTACAGTTTACAAAGTAGTACTCATTTACCTCATAGTACTAATTGTACAGATGATACAACCTATCTAAAATTTTAATCTTATAATACTAATTTTATAGATGGTACCCATTTAAAATTTTAGCTTTCTAAATGACGTGTTGTTATAGTTGAAAGTTAAATTAAAATGCATCGTACAAATAGATAACAAAATTTAAACTTGGCAATTACGCAATAAGACACATCGCGATGTCATGGTCTCCGAATGATAATCGCCGATCGATCGCGAATCGCGACGAGCTAATGAGCCGAGTCGTAAATAATTAACCTTTAATAGAGAAACCATTCCAGGACTGTCGAATCGATGCGCGGATCGACGACACGCGCCGTAATTCCAACCTGTCGTGCCGATCACGGTTGATGTACGAGGGCTTTCTATTGCCTCCTCGATCAAGGCGCAAATTGTGTTGCGCATTGCTCGCACGACAGACCGCTATTCAGACCGGTAACCAACCGGTCCTCGAAAGATCAGCCTGAGCTTGCTACCGTCTCGACTGACGCTTGTCTGCAATGTCAATGAGAAAATCATCTTGAAAGACGTATATACGTACCCGTATTTGCAAAACTGAGTTTTTAATTCTAATCTTTAGAAAACAGAGAATTGTTTTTAAAATCTAGCAGATTTTCCTTAAATAAGATTTATAATTCATTATTTTTCATTATATTCTTCGTCTCAAAATATGACACTGTTTCAGCGCCATTATAGTGACTTCCTCGTTTTATAAAGATTAAATCTCAATAAATT
Source organism: Atta colombica (assembly GCF_001594045.1). Lineage (NCBI taxonomy): Eukaryota > Metazoa > Arthropoda > Insecta > Hymenoptera > Formicidae > Atta > Atta colombica. The sequence goes on from NW_017259344.1 coordinate 98,355, forward strand.
ATAATCATTGCACGAATGTATGTATTAATAATTAATATTTAATTCTCGGTAATTTTTTTAAAATTCTCTGTGCAAAATTAACGAGGCATCTACTGTAAACCCATTCAATTATAAATTGTCCATCTTGAAGAGAAAACATTTCTGATATAAATATACAATAAATAAAATATATATCGAATGCATCTATCTCATATCTCGTCGAACATAATATGTACTAAAGATAGTTAAAAAGCCGAAACATGTATATGAGATAAAAAAATTAGAAAATGATATAACAGTAGCTGTGTTCAGCAAAAGAGATAACTTTGCAACTGTTGTAAGATCCTTCACAGTACTGTCTGATTTGTAGTTGAAACCAATGTTTTCATGCCTAGTGATTTTTTTTTTAATGGAAGTAGAAAAAAGATAATAGATGTAAACATCGATCCCCATCAATGCCTGGAATTACATATCTTAGACAGCATTGTTTTAGAGATTAGTTTTTACATTTAGATCCAGTGAAAAACTAAGAGTAAGAATCAATTACATTAAACATCTTACAGTTGCAAAGCTGCTTTTTCCCCTGAATGCAGCTCATGTTTTTCTATTTTTTATTCTTATCTCATTCTAATCGTTATTTCAATTTTAATGTCGATAGAACGAAAGCAAGTATGGGCGAATTACCAGTATGCAACAGAATTCCGTCACAACATATTCCTAGCCATTGTTACTTTCACCTTGCGTCTCGGCACATCGGCCCATCGACGGATCTACAGATTTAAGCAGAAAGATCTGTGCGAATAATCGCAAGTAGGGTCGGTCGAAGTCGAGCGCGCCCTCCGATTGGCGCGAGCGCGTTAGGCGTAGCCGCGAGAATATACGCGCTGGCGGCTCAGCGACGAGCGGGGATGTTCAGTGTGTACGATCGGACGATATGTCCGAGTGCCCGCGAGGAAGGAGCGCGAGCTCCTTTTTTCGCCGGCTATACAGAAGGGATAATTAACATCTGTTACAGTACCTATAGCGCGCGGGCCGCCCCGTTTCACCCCACCATGCGGCACACGGGGCGGACCTTGAATACATTATCACCCTCTCTGTACGTGCAAGCTACACGCACGCACGCATACACATGTGCACACGTGCACCGAAATCATCGAATCGCAGTGCTCGCGATCAACCGTGAAACGAAAGAAAACTTTTATCTCCGCTCGGTCTGTTGTCCCCGCATACATTCGTCGGAGATCTAACGATCTCTCCGTTGCGAGTTGCGAATTACCCTTAATGGCTTAGTATACCAATACGATTAGGTCATTCGTGTCCTGAGCGTTTCTTTTTTTTGAATGGAACATGGGCGTATCCTCCTGGAGTTTCAGTCAGAGAATGGAATGGAAGGGCAAAAATTTATACACAAAACTTATTAAAATAAACAAATGTATTCATAGTCGGTTTTCATATTTAAGATTATCTTAAGTACAATTTTCAGACACCAATCAGAAAGCATTAACATTTTAAGATATTAATTAAGACGATCATAAAATAAAAACCGTTTATAAATCAACTACAGTGTTTTAAAACCGCAAATGTGAATACAAAATGAATACACTGAGTAATGAAAGCTAATGGTCTAAGCTAGATTTTAGTTTGAAAATAATTATTAAAATACTTAAATATTAAAGTCAATCTTTGAGAATTTTCAGTGAACTTTCTTATGAATAACACATGAGCTACACATTTGACAATGTTTAACTTTTCATCGTAAAAATGATTTTCATAATTTGTTTTTCCTTGCCAAAATTTAGAAGATCACACTCACCGTACCAGAAACATTTAACTAAATAATGTCTTTAAGGTCACAAAAAATGTAAGTAAGACATAAGCAGTAAGCAATTGGCCAATCACAATGTAAAACGTAAGGCAACAATATAAGCAGTAGTAAATCGATTTGATTATCTATTATTTACATCTCACTGTTTACATTTTTTGTATACTACAATCTTTATTCTTTCCGTTTTTAATACATTGCAAATATTTTTTGAAGATTTTAAAATATATATATATAATAATTACTTAATGATTTTTATATATTTGTAAAAGTTAATAAAATTAACCTGGGACCTGAACAATCCATCGTATGTAATAAATGCTCAGAAAATCATGTGTAAGAATTAAATTGAGCAGAGCTTTATCCTATCTATCCTTCCTGATGATCTCAAATGAGAAATTCATCTCATGAGTCATAGATGAGAGCTTGTCAGTAGTATTTCATTTTAAATTAAAATTTGCGAGCAAAAATTTCATCCTCTCTTTGAAAAGTTCCTTGTCCTCCCAATTCCATTGTACCGTTTGCGTCATCGCTCGACCTCACACACAATGGAAAGGTCGATATCGACAGATTTTTAAAATTCCCGAACGTTGGCCTAAATACTCGAGATGCCAGATCTGAAGTTACCAAAAGTCCGACCGAAAGAGACCGAAGGCGATGATGCGCCATTCCGGGAAATCTTCGATTTTTATTGTCTTCTTTTCTTTAGCGCGATGAACGCGGTCGTTGGTAAGCAAATTGAAATACAAAGTTAGGAGAATACGTGACAAGGAAGTTTGTTTATATTAAATGCCTGTTGAATTACTTTGCAAAACAAATTGCTCTGTGAACTCCCGGCGATGGTAATATGTATATTGAGAAGTATTTCATGTAATTATGAAAAATGCTTGCAAATAAGAACGCGTTACGCATCGGTGATACATTCGTGAGTTTAAACTGATGATCGAATCGAGAAAAAATTATGGAATGCCGGCATCATCTCACGATAATTAAGATATTTACGATTCTGTAACGTACTTTATAGACACTTTGTTTTTCTTCTCAATTCTCAAAAAAGCACATCTGCCACATATTTGCGTTACAAAAGTAATCAAAATTGCTAAAATATGAAAAAAATATTTGATTGAATTAATTGAAATTCTGATTGAAAATTGACGAATCAGAATTTTCTAGTTAAACCTATTAAATTCTAATTGAGATGACCAGAATTCTGATTGATAATTGAAATCCTGTAGCTCATCCAATTTCAATTAGATATTTTTTCAGTGTAAAAGAATTCCAGCTTCAGTTTAGGACTGTGCTTTCAAGATTGGCTGTATTTGGCGCGTAAAAATGTATTGGAAAATGTATTTTTAAAAAATTCATCATGAAGTATTATTAGGTATAAAAATCTAGCCGATATTTGGCTTAATTATTTAATAAAAAAATTTTAATGTAATATATTATGCCACGAAATTTCTTCACTTAATTCTAGCAATTTATTTTATATAAATACTATATATTAGAAGAACAAAAGGTTTAAGATTAATCAGTATCTATAAATCTCTATAAAGGAGACGCATCAAATGGAATGAGACGCCGGAACGGGTTGGGACGGGATAAAATTGTACGAGACAGCGGGTCCGTGAGAGCGGGCTACCACTCGACATAGCTCGACGCTGATGCCGATGCCAGAAGGAGGAAACAAAAAAGTCGGCGACGTAACGCGTTCGTTCGTCAAACACTCGAACGTAACGTTGCCAGGCTCCGGCGGGCTGGAGGGGCCCTCGCGGCTTCTGGAGTGCCGTGCCTGCTGCGGAATACCAGGAGATTATTCAAATTCGCCACTGACGGCTTAAAATGTATATTAATCGTCTATCTCATGCTGAGACGAACGACCGGAAACCCAGTCGCCGCCGAATAATATACCAGTGCGACTTACGTCAAACTGCTTGCATTTCCAAATATCAAGCCTTAAATCCAGAAGATATCGTGTTGTCGCATTGATGTCACCAAATCGACATTGCAATATAATTGCATATTGTTATAACAATTTGACATTAAATAGATTAAACAATTATAATTTTGTGAAAATCTGCTCATAACTATAAGATTATTATGGGACCTTATTACTCATTTAAATTTCTAGAATTTTATTTCGATGATCAATAATTTTGTAATTATTCAAAGACCTACCATTAAATTTTTACTTAGCCAAAGTCAACATACCGCGGACTCTTGAGAGAGTCAGTGACTGAGATAAAGCACGGGCTCCTCGTGCAGCTTATATTTTTTTAAATACTTTTCCGTTGTATAAGGATTACTGTAGAACTGCTTCTGCACTCTTTTGCACGTGTGTGGCACTCTACCTTGCTCCCGGACTGAGAAGCCGAGAAAGGAAGTATATAGAGAACGGGTTAGAGAGAGGGCGAGTGTGTTCATAAGATATGGTGTGAAACACGAGAGGACCGAGATTAAAGAATGAAAAACATAGAATTCTGAGAACTGGTTGAAGTCATAATATTCGTAATTTCAAGCCGCGCCTTATGGCGACCGCGTCTTCTGCGTCGTTGAAATTAATGCGAGCGGAAATAAAATTCCTGCCCCCATCGCTTCGCCGCCGCCGCGCGTCCGCGCCCTTCGTTCTCGCGCATTCTCTTGCTCGAAGTCTCCGTCCACGGTCGCGAGACAAGTGGATGGTGTGTTTAATGGTCGAGCATCATGTAAATAAATTCGGCCCTCGTCGCTGGACGGAAGGATGTTTGCTTCTAATATTTGGACTTCGCGCCGCGTCGAAAGAATCGAGGAGAGGCGACGAAGACGCGGGCGTCTCGCGTTTCGCCAACGATGTTTGGCCTACGAGGATTGCGCCACAACACAAAGACCACCTCACAAAGATCATCTTTAGAACAAATACGTAGTATTATAAATCATTTCGTTTCTCCCAGAATTCGTGCCTCCCAGAATTTCTTCTCAGATGTGAGAGAACCGGGAGCGATATCGAATGATGAAATTATGACAATTGATTATGAGAATTGAGTGCGAAGAATGAACGAGAGGAGATTGCGAGGGGATACGCTCCATTTACAAGGATTAAGATAAAGCGCGACGTTGTCTCTCTCTCTCTTCGTTTTTCCGTTCATCGGCACCTCGTTCCGTCCGGCTCTCCCGTCCGTCGTGTAAAACACGCCTCGGTCATGTCTGTGTGTGTTTTGCGCGCGCGCTGTTAAAAATAGAGCACGCAACGACTCACTAATCTGGTTAGGGCTACTTAGCGTAACTCCAACTATTTAGACCTGGATACGGTTACGGTAGTTAAGCCGCCATCGGCTCTAAGTAGAACCGGCGCGGCGACGGCGGAGACTTTTGGACCTTTAAAGGAGAGGTCTTGTCGGTTGCGCTAAAACATCTTAATAGGCGCGAGCAAGCACAAATGTGCGATTTTACGCCTGTTTCCCTCGTTTCATTCTTTTCTTTCTATCTCCTCTTTTTATCACTTCTTTCAAAATTCACAAAAACGATGTAATTACAAATAAATATTTAAAAAATCGTACTAACGCAAATCATTTTTTTTTTAATTTATGATCTTAAAATTTCTTTGAATATTTTATGTAGATAAACTATAAGTATTGTATTCTTGATAAATAAAAATTCTTGATAAATAAAATAGATCTGATTGTATTCACACTAAAGAAAGAATACGGATAATGATTCCTAAATGAATGAAATAATTTCGTTTTTGTAAATATTTAGTATTACTAGACATAATAATATAATCAACCGCAATAATTATTAAATGTATAGAAATTTTTTTAATTATATTAACTGAACATTTAAATGAAATTATTTCATTCAACATTTAACAGTTCTTATCAGACTTTTTTTGATGCAGCTTCGGAATTGTTCCCTTTACAGAAATCCAATGTAATACTGGTCAATAAAAATTATTTAATTTAAGTATTAAAAGCACTGAATAATAATACTTTCAATACTCAAAATAAGTAATTAATCATTACTTTTCTGTAATAAATTTTTATAAGGGATTGTTGAACAGTTCATTGCGAAGCCTTTTGATAATTTTATTAGGATGCTAGAATAGTTTGTATCTTAATTTAGATCTTAACAAAGCGCAGCGCATAGAATGTCGATGAAATTAAATTTGCTAATGGGCTTCTCCCACTACTGAAACTGCATGTCCAAGCAGCAGTCGACTTAATGGTAAATCTTCTTTCTTAGATGCGGGAACGTCGGAGTCATCTCGGCTTAATCGTCACGAGCTTACAACCGGAATTCTACCGGAGAGGTTTTAAGACTAATTAACGAATGAGTGCTGAATAATTAATCGATGGATGTTGACTCATATGCGAAACGCGACTAATAGCATGCTTGAACGATACATCATTCATTTGCTACAACAACATAACTAAACATAACTAAAAAATTATCATTTTTTTAGCTGCTTGAAAAAAAAGAAGTGAAACATAAATCAAAAAAGGAAAACACACTTTAAAAAGTACATATTTTTATCCCTCTGAAATAAATTATTCCATCAAAATTATATTTCAAAATTAACATTAACCTACAAAATTTCAATAATTCAATATATTGAAATCCATTTTCTGGAATACTTTGTTTTTTGAGTTGTGTCTTGTAGCGATATATTTTTTGTAAAAAATTTTCAAACTTCCGAAAATAATAAATTTCCCGAATAAAGGATTACTATTTAAATTTTTTTCTAAAAAATGTAAAGAATATATCGCATCGATAATTTGCAACATGCAATGCTCGTCTTAATCTATCTCTATATCATGCATTAAAATTTAAATGTTGATTATACTAATAACGTATAATATACTAATTACATAAATTTTTATCTATTCCAAACGGCAATATGGCTCCATTTACACGAAAGCTGTATGATTCAGAATTTCTCGACGAATATGCAACGTGTCCTCCCCTCTTGAATCATTCTAAAAACGAGATTTCGAAAATCCGTTATTTAAATAAGGCAGGAGGGACGCGACCAGCAATGGCCTGAACGATTTTATAAAATTAATAGTAAAGGGTAGGCTGCGTCGCACTCGCTATTATGCGCGTATGCAAATACGGACATAAGGGTTGGCGGAGAGGTGGGGTCCGCCATGCAGAAGAAGGAGGATATCACAGGAGGGAGGAAGGGGGGAGGGAG
>NW_017259344.1:105422-106504 GCF_001594045.1 Atta colombica
GCAAGGCATTAAAACTTCCGAGATTTATAGCAGTCTGGACTGGTCTGGTTTCGCTCGATTCGGGGTGGCTTCCACTAAAAAGGGGGCCATATTGCTGGTAACGAGCAATAAGGGGGCAGTGGCGTTACAGGGACATGCGGTACTCTTATTCACGGATTTTAATAAAACAGCCTTAAAAACAACGACATACGATTTATCTTCCTATTTCCATACGAGGCCACAAGTATCAGCAATTGATATTTTAAATATTCACAAGTATTTATTTTAAGATGAAACGTCCATAGTTACATATATTAACAATCGAAAATAATTCAATGAAATGGCGATACAAAAAAAGACTTCGCAAATTTTTATATTCGCTAAATGATACTTGATTCTCCAGAATTACCCGCTCCAAAATCACGCGATGCTTTCGGAATTGTTTTTACGCGTGAAAACGAGGAAATGTCTGTGCAAGGCAAATTTTTATGAAAGAAAGAACAAGAAAGGGAAGGAGGAGAAAGACGTATTGAAAATTCTGAGCGGTCTCGCATACGCGCTCATCAACCTCGAACACCAATTAGAGCCATCTCGCAAACGTTACACTTAGGAAGCGAAACGATCGGCGCTTCCACGGGCCGCTTTTTATGGGCCGAACGCAACGTCTCCTCGACTGAAGAAACGCTTCTGAACGGAGGTTGAATGCTCGCTTTCTTCGTTAAGTCGCAACACGATCGTTTCTTCGAGGGTCTCGGGTGTCGAGCCGGCCATATTTTAGATCGTCTCGCGATGCGCGATTCCTCTGAATCTCGCTGTATTTAACGGAAGTTCAGACTTGCATCCGATTTCTCTTATATTTGCAAATGATGTTACAGATGTAACTAAATTATTTCACGAAAAGAATGGTTTTAAAAAATTTAGCTGGATATTATCTGATCTGAAAATAATTTTATTTGAAAAACCTTATAAGTCTAACCACGAATTTCGTCAAAATTCTCTGAGAGAGAAAGATACACATGTCTCCTGTATAAATGTATATAATATATTACATTTATAATTATAGAATGTGATAGTATAAGTTAAAATGAGATAGTATATATATA
>NW_017259344.1:106604-126450 GCF_001594045.1 Atta colombica
ACTCTAACTTATACTATATCATTCTGTAACTTTAATTAAGATTACAGTGAAACAGCAGATATAAGTTAGAGTAAGATAGTACATATAAAGAAGTATGTATACCTTTCTCTCATAAGATTTAAGACAAAATCATTCGTGCTACAGAGTTTCTAGTTCAGATAATCAAAACATTTATGTAGGATTAAATAGTTGTTAGAATGTTGCTTAAAGCATTAATGTTTAAGCGTGTGTATTAATGTAAAGCATTAATGTTCTACATAATTATTTTGATAATCCAACAAAATTATTTTCAAATCTATATCTAGTTTATTTTAGTAAAAATTATTTTTAGATATTTTAACAAAATTGTTCTTTTCACGTGTTATTAAAGCATAATTTGAATGTACACCATTATACTTATTTATTGCACATACTCGTATAAAGGCCGTTTTGATTAGACGATGCTTCTAAATTGAACAGATTAGGATAACTACTATGACCGTGAGTATTGATTAAGTTGATTGAAGGAACGGGAAATCCTTTCTTCGGTGGTATGTTGTGTCGTTCCCAATTGTGTCGGCAAGTACCTGTCAAGGGACATTTTATCGACGACTCGCGTGTAAGATCGGTTACGAAGCTCGATTGATCCCTAATAGCGAGCCACAAGAAATCAATAAGAAATCAATCGCGACGTGACGGCCGACTCTTGACTCCTGATGAATAATGGAAAAATCTGGTCGCTCCGCAAGTGATGACGGCGTGGAGAGGCGGGAAGAGATAATCCAGCCGGAGTTTTCTGGATTACGCGCGATCCCGTTAGACTCGTTTGATGTCTTCTCCTCCGCTCGCTTGCGTACTTCCCTCTTTTCTTCCTTATTTCATACCTAGTAGCGTACGTGTCGCAGCCCGATGCAAATTCGCGCCTATCGCTTCGGAACCGGTTGGAAATATTAAACCGGTCGCGACACAATCAAAGTTATTATATATTTCCTTCCGCGCTTCCCCTCTCACCATTCATTGCTTAAAACTCGTGCATTTTCCATTCGCTATAGAAAAAAAAAAAAAATCACGTTTAGTCGACATTTAGCATCATCATAATAATAACATGTACGGAATAAATTTAATAGTCGAAAGACCGATCATACATACATCATGAATTATTAATGAGATTTAATATTCTTCTTTGCAATTTTTATTTCTTAACTTTTGGGATATAATGATCAATATTACAAATAAGCTAAGATTTTAATAGAATTTTAAAATTTCTCTTGGCTTCGCGAATAGTTCCCATCCGTGACATGTTCAGCCATTGAACGTTCTTGATGATTTAATACAAACAGTGATCTCAAAGTACTCGCGATTCCCGAGAAGACGAAGAGAAATAGGAAGAAAAGAAAGGAGAAGGTGGAAAGGCGAAGGCGGACGCGGAATGAGAGAACGAGGTATGGAATTTCCTCGAAATCTTCTTAGCTCTGACATAATGAGACGTCGAACTCAACCAGAGTCGTGAGACCGTACGCGCACCGAGAGCATCGAGTTACAAAAGAAGAAACAGAAGAAGATAAAAAAAGAGGAGGAACGAAGAGAACGAGTTCCTTTACGAGTGCAGTTCGATAGCGCCGCGAATCCCCTCGGATTCGCGTGTTTCGATCGAGACTCGTACGATCGAAAAAAAGAGATGAAGAAGCGAATGGATCCAATAAAATTCCGTAAAATCCGAATGTACTAACTGCGTCCGACTTCGTCGGAGAATCCTCTACTATATAATAAATATCGAAAAATACCTAATCTTGTTTCCTTCAAAAATGACATAACTTAAAAAATTAAGCTTTTGAAAAAAAGGAAAAATCTATTTTTTAATTTAATGAAAAATTATTGACTCAAATAATATTAAAAAAGAATACAAACATTATCAAATGTCACTTTTGTCACTTCTGTTTCACAATTCCAAAAAAAACCACCCTTTTTGAATTGTGATGATGTTGATAGCCTACAAAATTATAATAAATTCGCACAAATTATAAATAATTCATTAAAAGTGATAAAACTGGAAATATTATTAAAATGATATAAATTCAAAATAAAGTAATCTCTTCTTCAAAATTCGATCAAAGAAACTACTTTAATTCTAAATGTTTTCAAAGAAAATTCTCCTTTTTATTTACAAAAGCAATATAACTGTGTCACTTTTATAAAAAGTATTGCGATCTCTTTGACAATCTTAAGAACAATACAAGTGTTATTTGGTGAAAGATTGCGAAATTAAGTTAATTTATATTTGATGATTGACAGTAATCTTTATCTAACTCATTCATGGTAACAATTAAAAAATCACATTGAGTTATATCATTTTTTAAATAAGGGAACGATACGTATATATACAATTCGCGTAAGTAAACAATAATAATAATAATAATAAGCTTTATTGACATGCGAGAAAATGTAAATCTATAAACGTAAATGTAATGTAATTTATAGCAGCACTTCAAAAGATGAAGCATCAGCAATATACTACTGTTTTGTATGTCTAGATCTTAAGATAATCTTCATGTCATAAGAATCGAACAATATTCGAATAAGGAATTAAAAAAGTAATCCGTAAAAAAATTAATAGAATTAAAATGAAAATAAAAAGAATGTTGATGGATGTGTATTACAGGCAGAGTCTTTATCGCGCGGTACCATCTGGAAGACGTTGCTCGGACTCCTCATCCGGATTATCCGCGTGACGTCTCGTAGCTGTGCGATTTACTGCCTGGACTAATCGAAATTTGCGATGCTCTCATAAATTCCATAAAACCTAACGAAAAGCTATATCATCGAAAAGTCCGCGTACCGTGTCGCGACCTGAACGGTCCTGGATTCCGCGAAAACTGGCGAATCCTGCGGCGCATAATTCCATAGTCCGTAAAAAAAAAGCGAACGCGGGCAGACAGAGACAGAGCGCGGGTGAGGAGATAAACCAAAACCGACCGTTCGACCGAAATTCCGCGAAATCTGGTAAAATTGAATCCCAGCGGAAACTGGGGTCGACAAAGGGACGACGAGGTGGACGTGCCAAAGCGATCGACTTGAGTTTAGAGCTGGAGAGAGCCGAGCATAAAAGTCCGGAGCTGCTCTTCGCCGTGATCGAAGAAAAAGAAGCTCTCGTCCGTGGGCTCTCGGGAATGATGAATCGTTTCTATTAAAATACTTTTTCGACGGGGAATACAGAGTGTGGGCATCCGGCTCTACCGAAGCCGCGAGTGAATTTATTTACATATTTTCGATCTGGATTAAGAGGTATCGTCTGCGTCAAAAGTACTAGGCTCTCATGAATGTCACAAGTGTGTCTTTTTCGTACCGTAATATCATATTTATCAGACGTATCGTCAGCTCGCTTCTTCATGGACGCAAATTGTTGCAGATCGCAATTGCGATAGGTGGAAAATTGGATAGGATGGATAATTCGCGGCTAATGTTACAATCGCAGTCATCTCAATCAATGGACTTTCTTATAGGTTCTAAGGTCGAAACGTTATTGTAATCACAATGATAGTAGGGAGAGTAAGAGTCTCGAGCGGACATTGTACCCGAGGTTAAACCACACAACGAGCCAGTTTCGATGTATTTACACAAGCGAAACGTATCCCAAGCCGCGATAGCGCGCGCATCGAGGTAGCGAGCGAGTTACGCGATGTTAATGAGACCCAATTAATCACACTGGGAAGTGAATCTTAATGCGAAAAGGCGAAATGTCTCGTCTTAGGAGGCGCCGAGTCTCCCTGCAAGGCGAAAGTACTTCCGTCCGGCCACTGACACCGATCGTCCAGTTGAGAAACGTCTTCCTCGTTCCCAAAGAACAATCGACTTGATCGTATCGATTAAGCGTGACCGGAAATCGCAAAAGCATTTCACATAATTTTCAAACAAATGAATTAACAATCGAATCGAAATATTGCAAACAGAAACGCACAATAAAAAATAATTTATTATCATATAAAATCATAAGATTAATCTTAAATCATAAGAGTAACAGCCTTGTGGTCATAAATATAAAATATTTTTAATTTATTGCGTTTTCTTGGAAAAGGCAGTAATAAAATTCAAAGTAAAACTAATAAAATATTAAAATATTAAAATATTGCAAAATATTAAAATTATAAAAATATAGCCTTGATCATAAATGTGAAGCACTATCAATTCATTACATTCTCTTGGAATAGGTAATAAAATCCAAAGGAAAATTAATTAAGTATTAAAATTGTTGTAAGAGTAAATATTATTTTTCAAAAAACCTTTTTTTAAATTTATTTTTCATAAATATAGTAATTATTTTACGTAAATATATTTTATACTTTTGATCAACACTGTATAATAAAAACAAAATGTTATAGAAAAGAAATATATATCAATTAAAAGGACTCAAATACACAATAATCCCTATAATCATTGATTTAAATCGCTTCGATCGAATAGCTACGGCAGAAAATAAGATTTGAAGCAGTAAAGAGCACAGTTTGCATCTGACCGTTCATTTTCAAATAATCAGCAATAAAATAACTGTTATTAAAGTTACTCGTCGTATAGTAATAAGAAAAAAATAAAGAATGACTATACTATGCATTGTGTTAACCCATCGTTTGTGAACTCGCGGATTCATTGGGAGAACAATGGCGAATCGTTCTTCAAAGTTCGAAGGACTTGTGCGATTGGAATGAATGAATCGCGTCTAACGCACTGTACGTCGCGTCGTGGAGTTCGAGGCCGAGGCATCGGAGATCAGACTTGCCTATGCGAGCAACGTCGAATGATAAATGAACTCCGCTCAGCCATGAGTATCGTGGCGTTATTAAGGCGGCGTATAAAATAGTATTTAGCGTGGTCCGCGTGCGCGAAAATAATTTTTCGCAACGCGTCATTCGCACGGTAGCGCACGAATACCTGGCTCGACATTCATTAACGCCCACTCCTTCGTTATGTTATAAATCGTGTCGTATAAAAATAAAACAAGATTAATCTATTTTAGCGCATAAAATTTAATATGAAACGAGAAAAAAAACTCATTATTCTTCATTCCGAAATTCTCGGAGGATTTAAGAAAGAGGAACTTCGCGTTTTGTGGGCGCGCATTCGCTCTGCTTAATCGAGACGCTCCAGCGAGGTAATAAATTCATTTCCGAAACAACAATCGGAAGGGTGACTGGATAACCGGAGAGAGAAGCTTTACGAACGTATGAATCGTTCCTAATGCACAGAACAGTATGGAGTTCGAGGCCGCTGCTGCGCGCGGAGACTCTCCTCACCGCGGAATGATAAATGAACTCCTCTTAACCGCGAGCTCTCATATCGGGCCGCTATTAACATAGTGCCGGATAAAGTAACGAATTTAAAAGAAATCCAATATAAAAGCCACGGGAATTCCATCGGAGATCTTATCCGGGGCGAGCTCTCGCTCGATGCGGAGACTCCATTAATCACCGCTCTTCTCCGCCGTTCTTCTTCCTCTCCCCTTTCCGTTCGCTCTTCGCGCGCTTCATTTGTCTCGTATTAGTCGTTATTACGAAACTTGAAAATTCAAATGGACGAGGGATAATGGCGCTGCCCGCTGTCCGAAGATGATGCCAGAGTCTCGCATCTTCACCCTCTCTTTCTCCTGTTTCTCCTACTCCACCACCGTCTCCTTTATTCTCCTCGTCCGCCGATCGAGCTGGACTTTTTGCGAACGCAAACGACAACTCAAAGTGGTCTGGATTGCAAGAACCAGGCTCTCATAATGGAATTAACGGATTTAAATCCTTTCGCAGAATAATATAATTACGTTGTATACTGTGAAGAAAAATTATTGTTATTATAAATAGTAAGACAGAAGGCTGGAAAATGTTTAAACAATTGTGAATGAGATACTAGATTGTATCAAAATAAATATAAGGCAAAATTTTATTTCGATCAGATGAATCAATTTATTGTTCGCGATGTGCAAAGTTTTATGGCGATGAATAGGCGAGGTTGCATCGACAATCAATCTTTCTTCATTCTGCGTATTTCTTTTGCCTTTTACAAAGAATTTGTAGAAAATAAAGAGAATGAATAAAGAAATAAGAAAATGACAGAATACTGATAGTGAGAAAAAAAAGCGAGAATATGAAATGATTGCAAAATACACTTTACAACATCGAAATGATCAACCTCGCACATATCATATTATAATCGATGAGAAAAGATTGAAGCGTCGATCGACACTTTTTCTCAAATTCTTCTTTATATATCTGATACGATACATATATTGTAAATGTTTGAAGAAAATTAACATATGTGTAGCATTTTTACTTTTCTCATAATTCATGTATAACTTTATTATCACATTACTTGTTTGATTACAATAGTAATATCTCCGAATTAATAATTCAGAAGAGCAGTTTTTAAATTCTGAATTGGGACAACGTTTTAAGGAAAAAATCCTTCAAGGAAAAATGGCATAATTTTAAAGGTCGTTTTTCTATAATTATTTCGGCACCGACGACAATTGACAGAATGTAACTCAAAATGTCTCTTTTCTATAAACTATCATCATGAACATGATCAAAAGACACATGATCAAATGACACTTTTTAATAGTAAATTGGAAGAATAACAAATGGATAGTTTTTCCAATAAAAAATGTGTCTTTTGAGTTGATTTTCTTTCATTATTTAAAAAATTCTAATTTTTGAATTGTATCATTTTTTTTATTAACAAATTATATATCGATAATACTGTTATCAAAAAAATTATCCCGATAGAGTATTGATTATTGCAGAAAATTTTCAGATAGATTTCAAAAACATTTCAGTTCTGAAAGAATATTCTGCAAAGTGTCATATGGAACGTTGCAACAGAAATGTTTTCAAACCTTTTACATAAAGATAATTTTTCAAAACTTTCAGTTGAGTTATCTCTAAAATGTTTCATATGAAATGATTTTGCAGATCTTTTTATCGAGCTGTTTCTGAAACCTTTCACAATAAATTTGAAAACTTTTAGTTGAGTTATTTGTGAAACATTTCACATGAAATAATGTCGCAAACCTTTCAGTTGAGCTGTTTAAAATCTTTCTCATATAATAAATTTAAAAACCATCAATTGAGTTATCTCTAAAACATTTCATGTGTGAAATAATTTTGAAAGTCACAGTATGTAGCGTCAATAGATGGACTCGGAGTTCTTATTTCTCGTAAGTGAAAATTATGCAAGATTAAGGGCAGCATTAAGAGATTTTTCACTCGTATCCCAATGAAACATTTCCTTAAAGACATGCCTTTGCATAAGGATTTATAATATAACCTATTTAATTTAGTAGTGCTCGATATAGATCTATACTAAACATTTCAGAATCAATGGATTATGTTATATGCTCCTATACTGCAGAGACATGTCCTTCAAATCAATTCGATAAAATACACAAAAATTATAAATAAATCAAGGAATAAATTATATCTGTTTTTAATTACATGTTCACAATTTGGTCATTATTAAATAGGTGT
Organism: Atta colombica; assembly: GCF_001594045.1. Taxonomy (NCBI): domain Eukaryota; kingdom Metazoa; phylum Arthropoda; class Insecta; order Hymenoptera; family Formicidae; genus Atta; species Atta colombica. Next base: position 114,086 of record NW_017259344.1, read on the forward strand.
GACTTATTCTTTTACTTACATTAGTTAGATATATACGCCGAGTGTCTCAGAAAACGATACGAATATTTCAAGATGTGTTAACTATCGCGGGCTTAATAAAGACGTGAATGTCAGACAGACTTGAATAGAGACACGTATTGAGGATTTCCCTTTAAGGGGATCGGAGTTTTCTATGGGCATGGCAAAGTGGGTGAACGAAGACGATTGCATGCTTATAGTGTTCAACATCCCCCCTGTAATCCTCGCCATAGCCAGCATATCCGTTCATTCGTCCGGTTGTGCCTTCCCGGCCACCGGTCATATATCGATGCTCGATTCCGCGGCGAATGCCAGAGTGTTGATAATTTATTTGAAAGACGTGCGTCGAACGTGTCATACCTTCGCAATCGCGCGCGAGCGAGCGCCGTCCGCTGCGGCATTCTAGATTTCGCGCCTTTTTCGTTGCCTGACCATTGTTTGCCCCACGTCGCGGGATGGAGTTGACCTTTTTCGGCGATACCGTCATCATGGCCGGCCGCGATGTTTATTAACGAATCGCAGCTGTAAAATTCTGACCGGACGCGCATTTTTATAGCGGAGGAAAAGTCACGTCGCGATCACGCGCCCCGACGACAAGGATCGCAGTTCCGGTGCGCGTTCTGCGAAATTCAATTAAAATGTCAATGAGCTGTATTGTATAATATAGGAATAATATCGATGTATCGATATTTCTTTCATCAGAAATAAAATTTCTTTTTTATTTATATACAGTAAAAAACATTTTGTATTTATGTCGGAAATGGTTTACCAAGATCTTCTTAATATTTTGCGTTGAATTTTTAATATCCGAGGGTTAATTTAACATAATGAGATTAGATTTGAATTTTTTGTGTTAAATTAATATTCAACATTCTTAGTATTAAAATAGCATTGATTTATAAGTAAGTGAATAAATAAGAAAAATAACATAAAAATAATGTTTTAAAACATAAATTCTAACAAAATGAATAAAATGTATTATAAATGTTAATTTTATAATAGAAAAATATGATTGCTTACAAATGTGTCAGTATTATGTTTTTTTTTTGTATTAGTAGATCACTAATATTTGTATATATATATATATTACTTTCCGACATATTCATGTTGAATTAAATTAATACAAAAATTTGAATGGATGTTTGGACCACTGTTTGATACATTTAAAATGTGTTAAATTTAACACAAATTTTCTAACTGTGTATTCTTTGATGCTACACAAAAAAAAGACGTAATAGTGCTGACTCTATAAAAGTGACAACTATACAAGTTATGTGTGGAAGTAATGTAATATATAACTGAATAAACTAATGTGTGTAGTTAAATAAATTGATTTTTAATAGCAAACTGTAAAATAACTGCATTTAACTGTGCTTATTTAACTGTACATTTTAACTGTACAATTTTTAGAGGGGATTCATTTTTCAGCTTTTCTTTGTGTAAGATTATTATATAATTCATTATTTCATTCCTTATCTCAAAATATAACTGAAACATTGTTTCTACATCACTATAAGATTTTCTGTTTTGTGCAGATTAATTCTCCATATAAAACTTGTATAATGTAGTTTTGATTCAATTTATATAATTATTATCTTCATAATTTTTTGCTACATCTTTTTCTCTGAGTAGAAAAATCTATACCTGTAAAATCGTTGCTTAACATTCTGCATAAAAATGTTAATAATTATTCGCGAACAATATCAGAATATTTCGCATATTTTTATAATGCATATTAATTCTTTAGGTTTAGTTATGTTATTGAATATTTTAGGCATCTTCAATCTTTAAGAGAGAAGAATCGTACAGATAAATTCATAATTAATATAATTACATCGCAATTACGAACGAAAATAACAAATATTCACAAGCTACGTGATTCGGCGTTGAGAAGTTTCGCGGTGATCGAAGCTGCAGAGAAACTACCCGGGACTTTCATGTATACCTACGAGGCGAGCGATTACGTACGAGTATCGGTTATCTACGTGCACGTTTTCATTGTGGAAGAAACATTGCAACGTGGGCACAGACGTGGAATTCCAACGAGTGAAACTCGACGAAAATGTCAATGAGTCGATCGCGAGTGATATGAAGAATTCAAATTCAATAATTACGAAGAGTCTGTCGAGCAGTGTTTGAATTTTTATGATAGCTATCCATTACCATAACGCAAGGCCCGAAGAAATCCGCGCATCGGAATATCGTTCCGTCCACCCACAACACCACGATGGAATCTCAACGAAACGTTCTGCGTTCGCGGGAGATTAAAAAAATAATCCGTGCCCTTCTCGACTGCCTGATATCACCCACTCAACTCTACGATTGGACCCACGTCCAGGAATAAAAAAAAGAAACGATGGAAGCGAAGGAATACATGAGAAGAGAACCGAAAATCCGTCGACGCGTGACGGTATGACACGGCAGGCAGATGGATCGAGAGTTAAAAAACGAGGGAAGAACAATCCTCTCCGTGTTTGAACGTATCGCGGGGCGAACTCCGCGTGACTTTGACCGATAGCTCGGCGACCAGTGCTGCCGCTTATCTTAATGTCCGTAAAAAGAACGGAATAATTAAAAAAGGAGAGAAGCGAGCGTGCGTCAACCGACCTGCCTGCCGTGGGCAGGTAAGACCGGCCGGCTGCCGAGGCCTAACACAGCCGGGCATAGATCGCACAGGAACAAATGGATTCCGGCTTTTCTGTGACAAACGAGCGCCCCCAAAATGTCGATCAACCGCCAGCCGTCTGATTTCGTTGGGTGTCTGAATATTGAGCGGTCACAGCCGCTCACATCGTTGAAACGCTATGATCAGCATTTGTTCTCATCCATAGACACGGTACCAGCCTTGAACCCCATTCTTACAATTTTTACCTGACATCTATTTATATTAGTAAACCATACCATACATAATTCATACACAAACGATTTTGCTAAAAATTTAGATAAACACAGATCTGAAAATTTTGTTGGATCTATAATTATGTAAGACACTCAAACTGGTTGCTAATATCGGATGTTGAAATTTTTTGCAGCATTATTCATCATGCTTGAATTTCCTACATAATTACTTTAACAGTTTACTAAAATTATTGTCAGATCTGTATATAATTAAATTTTCACATATAAAAAAATATCATTTTAATGCAAAGAAAAGTATTGTGTTTAATTTACTTTCTTCTTGAATAATAGTTATTTTTAACGAAGAATATTTTTTTTTATTTTTAGATACTTGAGCAAAATCTTTTCGTGTATAATTTTACTGTCAATTATTTTATGCAAGAATGCCAAAATTATCATCTTTCTCCTTATCTATAAAATCATTCCGTTTTTATACGGAAGCTTTCATGCAAAGAAAAGTGACAATCATTTTTATCAAAGTAATTAATATCAAATTTTAAACCGATTTACTTTTCCTCGAATCATTTTGGCACGACAATGACTGCTGTTATGACAAATTGACGAGACGTCGCTAAGAATTGTCTCCTTCAAGCGATGGTATTCGGTCGCTTTAGAAAGTCGTCGCTGAGCCAGCAGCAGCCAACGACGATTCCTCGCGCGCAATATATAAATATTAATAACGACGATATCGTAATTTCAGAAACAATGCGCAACGGCCACACCCGAACCGCGACACGGCCTAGTTACATACTCGCCGCGGCATTAAACCGGCAAGCCATACGTTACACCTACTCGATACGCGTGTGTGCTCCGATCTTTCGAGTGTAAGGTAAATTTACACGGATTCCATAGACGGAGAATATCAATGATAGACTTTAAATGGAATTCCGAGAATTATTCTGAAGAGTAGAGCTATAGCTTCGCGGAAAGTTACAAGTGTAGTCAAATTAATCAGATCTCATTACACGAAATACGGACGAGACTTTCGAGACGTTTGCGAAAAAGAAAACGTTCGAGTTGCGAGTCATGTTATCAGCATTTTAAATCGTTGTTATATGCGCATATATTTTTCTCTAAATTAAGGCCATTAAAGATACGACGGTCTATGTGAAATTAAAATCAAGGAACTAAGTTCCGTCCCGCGGTTAAATGAGGAAGTCAACTTCCGTGCGTGGGCGTTTGAATGTTGAACGTCATGGCGTACAGATAAGAAGCCAAACACCGCCTAAGTGTCTAAAGAAACTTCCTTCCGTGACTTATGGTTGCGATATGTGCTACCTTACGAATCCAAATATCCATTTTCTCAGCAATATGTATATCAACCCTCCTACTATCAAATAATATCGAAATTATTAGTGTTTTTTCATAATATCTTCTCCTTTTTTTTATCGTATCCTTATTACTTATTAAATTGTGAATTATTTATTTTTATTGAACTTAAAATAGAAAATTTAATGTATGTATGATAATAATAAAATAATCTTTAGTAAAAGGGTTAAACAGATAAATTGACATGTTTGTAAATCGAGCAACACAGGAAATTCTTTTGTCAAATACGTGCCAACTAGCAGCGTTCAACGTGATCTGTCTATAACAGACGCGACAAATCTTACGTAGATTTATCTGAGACATCTCACGTTCGCTAAAATTGCCAAGAATCATTCCTCCTTCGTTGCGTTTCACAGCGGCGAAGCTTTTCTCTACCCGGCTATTTTCAAATTTACCCGAAGTCACGTAAGGTCGTCTCCCTCGGATTACGGTTCGCCTGTTCTTTATTGCAATTTCAATTGCAATAAAGAACATGCGCATAAATGTATGTTATGTTAGAAATGATTATAAATATAAATTTGCTGAAAGAATACCGCTTTTGTCAGTGGGTTTCAAGTTTTCATTTTTAATTGAAATAAACATTTAATATTTTTTCAGATTTAATTTTTTAGATTTTATATATATATAAAATTAAATCTAAAAAATATATTCAATGTTTATTTCAATTAAAAGTGAAAACTACATATATCTGTATACACACACACACACACACACACACACACACACATATATATGTGTATGTGTATGTATATAAGATGTATATTATATGTACTCTTTAAATTCTTTAGATATTTTAATCTTTCATTCCCAAAGAGTGAAATTTCTGCTATTCTTGAAAAAAATGGTAGAATTTTCAGTTCTTTAAAGTGAGATTTTACTCTTTTGAAGAGAAGAGTGAGATTCGCTCTACAGAATTTTGAGAATAATATAAATAACGTAATAATAATGTGATGATAATAAAATAATATAATATAATAATAATAATGTAGTTGTGTAATCTATAAATTAACAAAATATTTTCTTTCATAAATGAATAAAATCATTTACAGAAAAAAGCTTTAAATATTAATTAAAAATTTTTTTCCTTCTGGTTAATTCGTTTAAATTAGCTACATTCCGTTTCAGAAAGATGTAATGCGCAGATTCACCGAATTTTTGTAGAAAATTCGACCATGTACCATTTATAATTGATTGTATCATTTATAATTGAATTGTACTAGAAGGACTGTCTTTCATCCGCATGGACAATTCAATGGAAGAAAGGAAGAAGAGTAAGATATAGGAGTGGCATCGCGATGCATTCTTGTGAAAATCGCGCAATCGCACCCGGTGATTTTGTCGATTTTTCGTTTTTTTATTGAGATAATCGACATCGAGACGATCGACTTCTGAAGACGCCGATCAGAAAAGATGACCACTCGATTTAAAAATCGAAACAACTTTTTTCGGTCGCGGAGTTCCGCGATAATTCATGACAGAAGTCAATCCGCGTCGCGTTTTGAAATTCAAATCGTGATACGAAACAGGAAACTAACGATAGGAACTAACAAAATCAGTTCACTTTTTCGAGTCTCGCGCTTCGGTGACGATGGTGTGGCGAGAGGAGAGGACCGAAAGAGTGGAAGGATGTAGGCACTAAGAAGCTGTGAGACGCTGGAGGGGAAGGTCCCGAAGAAGGGATAGCGCGCTCACGTGCTAGCGTCTCTCTAAATTTAAATTTACGATTCGCCGGGCCGCCGCCGCTTGTCTCGCTCGTCTTTATCTTGTCTCACGGTCCTTGTGTCCCGGTCGCGTTGTTTCCCGAAATCCGGTGATCCGCACAAGCTATCGATTCTTGTGATATTCTCGAGGCTCTTTAGAGACATGCGTGATTCATGCATGAACGGAGATGTGACGTAACTTCACTTGCAAAGAAAAATTAATAATTACTATTTTATTTTAATTTAAAAATTAATAAAACGTTTCTGAAGACGTAAGTATTGAGTTAGCTACTCGTAGAATTACAAGCTAACAAAATAACATTATATTAATATTATAATTTTCCAATTAACAATATAAATGTACATAACAGTTACAGTTGTTAAGTAGAAAATATAATATTGATGTAATGTTATTGTTAGTTTGTTTTCTGTGGATAATACTTTTCTTTATTTTTGGAAGGTTAACACCGAATAAGACACAATATTCTTAGAATATCATATGAATATTAAAGTGTGTAAATAATATTTATAATATTCTCTAGAAATATTGTGTGCTTATATCACTAGTAAATGTTTTATATTTATAATAAACATTTTATAAAAGATAACATCTCAATGAAATTTAAATGCTATCTTTCATGAAAATTTCTTTAAATATGAATAAACATTTACTAATGATATCATTCGGTGTCAACTATGCCAGCTCCTAAAAATAAAGCGAAATTATTAGCTAATAGCAGAACGACTTTTCGATTATACCGAGTTTGATGAAAGTTTATCATTTAGTATCGACATTTTCCGAAACGACCAGTTTACCTAGCAGCTGCTGAAAGATTGCATAGATTATACAATGTTAATTGCACATGAAACATGCAACACGAGTGTAATTATAAACCGGAGCGCCATGTCAATTAAGTACGGCCCCGTTCACGCACGTCTTTCTTCAAAACCATTGCAGGCATAATTTGACTTTAGTCACCTAGCGATCGATATCGATCGTGGATAGATTTGTCACGCACTTCTTCGCCCTCGTTTCGGTCGCTTTTTTTTCTCCTGCAAGTGGGAGGAATTGTGGCGATCGCGGTGCACCGAGGTAATTTATCGCCTCGCGAAAGCACGATCGAACGAAGGCGTTGGAGGTAACGTGAGGTAGAAACAGGAAGGGCATACAGTGCAACGACCTCTTGTCGCGCGACGAATTGCATTTCGGCGTCGTCGAAATGTCGTCTCCTTTTCTTTCCGCGCGCTCTACGTATTTAACGTCTATATGATCTCAGTAACTTAAACATACACTTATTAGAAATATAATATCAATGGCCAATTTATTAATGAAAGACAGTAATTAATTGCTCATTTAGAATACTAAAGTGCCGAACAATAATGCTTTTAAAACATAAAATAGTAATTAATTACTGTCTTTCAATAATTAATTGACCAGTATTAGATTTTTATTATTTAAGGGTACATGTTTTTATTATCAGTGTATTATCGATGTCAATTACATTCAATAAAAATTTTTGTAGTTTTACGTATTGCTTAAATAAAATAAAATTTGTAAACATTATGATTTTTCAAAGTTTAACATTACAATCTTAAACAAAGACAAAAGCCGACAATTTATAATTTTCATTGCAAAAACATTCTTTATTCGCTTCTGTTATTAATAATGAGTTTAAGTAAAACTTTAATAAAAAATTAAAACTTGTCAATTTATTAATTTAAATTTTATTCGATAATGTGGATGCATTTTGTGATTTAATCAACCGCTAATTGGCATAAATGTGCAAAAATAGAAATAAAAATAATAATCACGAAAGAGAAAAGGAGAAAGAAGGGAATCAGTTACGGGAGCAGAAATGAGAATGGGTGCAGGACGACGACCTGATGAAATTTCATCGAGTCAGCAATTTGATTTTTCACGAGCGACAAAAACGACGCGATTAAATTATGCCATTATGAAGATCAATAAATGCGCCAGCGATTTCCGCTTTTATCAAATTTTCGGATTTCTCACGTACGCGTGTTCGACCGAAAGCCTAAACTCGAGATCCGATTTGTAGCCAGTATTCAAAACTTCATCGATACGCGTGTCATCGCATGCGGTACGTGAATTTTAATTACACAATCTCAATTCAGAGCGGGAGCATAACATGGCATATAAATAGTCTATCATGACGGAAGTGCTGAGTTTGATCCTGGTAGCAATCAAAATTTTTACGCTAATGTCTCCTCTCGGAAAAGGCCAGCAATCTCCCGAGAGTATCCTTGTCCATAGAAATATCTCTGCTGTTCTGCGGATTTTTTGAAGGAGACATTAATTATGTAGGTTCCATATGCTTGGCAATTGAATAATCAGTATGCGCACTATAAGAAAGATGTAACGCAGATGAGAGGCCTAACATAAGAGGAAGAATCTCAATTCACTATCGATAGCTGAGATCTCTTTTTTTTTCTTTAGGTTTTATTTAGACGGTACGAATATTAAGAGATAATGAATTATATCGTATTAATATTCTACCAATGAAGACTAATTCAGGTTAATATTTACTTTTTATCTTTATCCAATTCTTAAAATTGGAACAAAATAAAAAGTAACTTAAACTAAGACTAAAGTTGATCTGTATTGGTAGAAATAGACATAAATAAATTATTAAATTTCATCACATTGAATAGTTTCTCTTTTTATACAACAGTTCTAAATCTCAAAGAGCTAACGTTTTCGCGAAAACAAAAACACAGCACGCACGCACGTACTCATGCATTTAAACCAGAATCCAGCTGACCTACTTACGACTTGGCGTATGTTCGTTCCGTTACGGCGTCTCCAGGCTTCCTGCAGCTGCGTTATCGTTGCGCAGGTACAAGCAGCACGAAAGATAACGCGCTTTCGCGAGGTGTCTCATATCTATACCAATCTCCAGTAACGACGGATGTCTGTCCGTCTATTTTTCAATTTCGATATGTAGAAAATGTGAGAACATAAATAGAAATAAAATCAAAGCGTACTCGAAAGCGATTTCGAAATGACATCTAGCTCGAGGTGCGCCCGAAATCTCTCACATGTGCCCGCATAGATCACAAGCGTGATCGTAAACGCTGATAACGCGCGTGGCGAATATCGATATCGAGGGGCCAAGCCGCGCGTGATCGCATCTGAAACCGATCCCGGTGAAGACGGCGCGAGAATGGTAACATCTAAAATCCACTTTCTAATCCATCGCGTCCGCGTTAACGCGATATCGCGTTTCAACCGGCGCGGCATGGCGCGGCACAGCTTACTATGATTTCAAACCGACGTGGGCGCGCGCCGTTATTAACGTGTGAACTATGACACTGCGAAATGATGCAGAAGACTCTCCTCCTTGCTCGACGGACAGAATATATTATAGATAGACGCGATTTCGAAGGAACAATGTCGTGACACAACATACCTATCAAATTTTATTATCAGATTTTACATATGTAAATGCACATCTATTTTATAGAAATATAAATATTTTAATATTCAACACATCGAATATATTTTTCTTTTTAATATTTCCTAACGAATAATAATATGTATTATATGGAAAAAACGCATTCAGAGAAAAACATCTACAACTACACAATTATTTAATAAGTACAATTAGCGTATATAGTTGCATAAACGTACATAGTTAAAATAACGATTTAATAATTATGATAAATAATTATAAATAATTTATTCAACTATTGTATATTAATTCTATGTATAATGAAACTTGTATAGTTGTTATCTTTGTAATTGCTATCATTACATCGTTTTCTGAATGTTTTGTTTGAATGTTTTGTGAAAGTATTTAAAAATTTAGCTAGAGAGATACAGATTCGAAAATAATTTGATTAAACCATCAAAATAATAATGTATGACGTAGAGATCTTCTAATCAGAATCTGGCCTAATAAGAGTGTGTCGTTCTGCAAAAATCCTGTGAGTGAATAAAGATATGTGCTATTTCTCCCTGACTAATACAAATTATCACAAAATCCGAATTAATCAAAAGTGACTTTTTTTATGAACAGTTGTTGATTAAAATTTTCTCTACAACGTTCAAGCCAATTGCTAAAATATCAAAGCATTTTGCTTCAATGTCCTTATACTTATCTTAATGGTTTCAAAGTTATTTTTAAATCTGCAGCTAAATTTTTATTTCAGTAAAATCATTCTTTCCGTATAAAATTAAGATTAATGAAATTTGTTTAAGACATTCCTTCTGGAATTCGAAATTACGATAATTATTGAAATTTTGGTCACGATCTAGAGTGAAATTCGATCTAGAGTACGATACAAATCGTCGTTCAACACGAAATACCGGCTGTTTTATTAGCTCCCACATTCGACTGAGATTTTTTTATCGGAATGAGTTTTCATCAGGAGAAATGCTTTTGCTCTCTAATCACTGCATTCGTATTCGTTCGAAAACGGGTATTCGCGCGTACATGTGCGCAAATACCACTGCTCGAAGATAGTTGCACCAGATCGTTGTCAGGGAACGCGAATCAATCAGCTGATCCGGCAGCCGCGGTTGTTGTGGCAGAGAGGAGTGTCACCGTGTGCACACCATGGCACGCAGATAACGCGGATAATACGCTCGCCGGCTGCTGCGTGTGCAGTGGAGCCAGCGGAGAAACCATGCAAAACGACTGTCGGTAGTCGCTGGCGGCGCGTAGGTGAGTGGACCAGGTGGCGAGATAGTGTAAGAAGTAGAGGAGTGCAGAGAGCGAAGGAACAGACCTGACGACAACAACAACGACGACAACGACGACAACGACGACGGCGGCGAGATGGCAGGAGTAAGAAAGAGATAAAAGAAACAGAGGCAAAGAGAAGACAAAGAAGAAAAGCTGGAAACGAGCCTGCCGAGCCAGCGGGGACAGCCGGTGGCTGGAATGTGGGTTAGGTTCCCCCCATAGGTGGGCCCCGGTCTAATTATGAATTAATTCTTGAATAACGGTCGATCTCACACTCGTGCGCGGTAGCAGCTACCGGTACGAGAGGTCCGGATTCATTGCGCGTCATCGTCGAGTGACGCAGGCAGCGCGATGGAAATGCGATCGGCGCGAGAACCGGTCGCGATAGGACGGTCCGTCTGCCTCTCGCAGACTCGCGTTTCCAGCCACTTCCTGCTCCACAGGAAGATATCTTGACATCACGTTGTTCTCTATAAGCTCGACGTCGATTTACGGTTCCGCACGATCGCCACCAGCTACGCGATGCGGAGGCTCGATGGTCACGTGGTCTCACGGAGATTTTGACGCTTATTTTCTAATAATGACATCGCATTCCAGTGAGTCATTACCGACGTTTTTAATGGCTTTATCAGGCGCGAATTAACGTTGTCATTGATATTCTTATGATCGCAAAAGATACGCGCTATTAGCGAGAGAAGCTTTTTGCGTGCATGTCAGAATAGAAGGCATTATATACATATGTCAGATTTTGCAATCAAATGACGTTTATGCAATCAAAACTATTATATGTTCGATTATGCGCTATTGTAATCGTGTCTTCGAACAACGTTCCATATTTGATGAATTTTTTCATTTCAGTATAAAAACATGAGAAATCGTTAAACTCTTGATTAGAAATTAAAGGCTAATACTGTTTTAAGATTATTTGTAACTCTGCACAAAATTAAAAATTCTACATTTAATTAAATATATTTTATTGAATATTCCAGAAATGTATAACAATAATTTTTAGAAAAATTTAAATATATATACGTACAGTTTTCGTCATAGTAAATTTTAGAAAGAACTTTGCTTTAGAAATTTGTTAGAGAAGAGAACAAGATTCTTGACCTGGCTCGCACGAGCTCCTTTTAAACGGAACTGCCCACGGCAACCTATCGCGAATAATTCACAGTGAGACACGACGAGCCTGCCTTTGACTGACGTGGCATTGACTTGTCAGGAGACTCGTCCTGACAAACGATCTCGGCTATGACACCATTAAGCGCCTGTCATATGTACCAATATAACGAGAAGTCGAGAATAATTTCCAGAAAGACACACGATATGCTTAATTTCACACTAACAAAAAGTAAAAAATTTTATATTTTCAAAGTTTATTGCGCGCGTGTGTGTGTGTGTGTGTGTGTGTTTGAAATTTCAAATCTCCACATTTCAATCAACAGTTTTGCACTAATTTTTTCTCGTTTTCACTTTTATGATTCTTAATTAATTCATTATGCATCTCATTTCATTCTGTATCATTATAATTCATATTTTACGCAAATTTTATTATTGAATATGAATAGGATTTTTATGTATTAAAATTATGAATAGGGTTTTTATGTACTAAAAATAATCCAAAAGTAGGTAGACGAAATATTTAGATTTTTGTTATATAAGAATAAATTTATATATGTATGTATATGTGTACATATATATATATATATAT
>NW_017259344.1:126550-138142 GCF_001594045.1 Atta colombica
TTAGAATCTTAATCTGTTCACATTGCTCATTGTTACATTTTTCACGAGAACTTGTGAAACGACATTGTGAAAAAGTGAAACATTATGCATGACAGAAGTATTAAGGAAAATCACAAAGAGACTTTTCAGATATTGACGATATTCGAAGCTACATACAGACCAATGGTTAATGGCGAATCAAGCGATAATTAAAATCGATAATTATCTCGAGTATTAATAATTGGTCGTTATCCTTAAAGTTAACAAATAGAGAACATACGTCATTTCTTTGTTCTCCTTTATTCTCCTATGATCCCATCGTAGATCTTATTCTGCTTCATCTCGTTGCTGACCGAAATGGGCCCGAAGGGCCCAACTTTGCGGCTCAGAGGGTGGACGCGCGCACGCACCGCGAAGCGAGAACAGCGAAGGGCGCGGAAAGGAGCGGAGGCTGAAGAGACAGGGTGGGTGCAGAAGAGCAAAGTCACCAATTTAAATTGAAGTCGGGGAACACCCGCGAGGGAGAAACGTTCGCTGGCCTATCAGGTTTAATAACACCCGGCACCGACTCTATCTGAAATTACGGATGGTGCTGCGATCGGGGCGGCCTTTCGTCTTATTCTTCTTCTTTTACTTCTTCCTCGTCTTCTCCTTCGTACTCGATTCAAAGATCTTCGATCGAGATGATCGTCAAAATATAATTCATCGGGACGCCAAGCTCGATAGTAGCGCGGGAAACGTTTATGATGCGGAGCATTGCACCGGTTGGAGCAAGTTTATATCAACGGAAGAAACTTTGTATTGCAGCGTGAGATTCAATGACTAAAAATACACGAAAACAATAATGTTTCTGTGTCAACAAATTTATCTAAATGGGTTTAAATTTATCTAAATAAAATGATGTGAAAATCATTTTGTTAAACTGTCAACATAATTATGTAGGAAGCGATCATCTCGAGCATGATGCAAATCTTTTCATTTTAGCAACTAATTTGAGATTTCTACACTCTAAATTTCTTATAGTTCTCTCATTTCAAGAAAGTGAAAATATAACTCTTGAAAAAAAAAATGAAAATATTTTACTTCTCGAAAAAAAGTAACAATTTTCACTTTTTTAAAAATGAATTTTCAAAGGAGTGAAATCTCACTCCAAAAAAAATAAGATTTTACTCTAAAAAGAATGAAAATGTTACTTTCTTCAAGAAAATATTTTCATTTTTTTTTTAAGTGATTGCATTTTCACTCTCTTAGAGTGAGATTTCACTGCAAGAAAATTTAGACTGTATATAATTATTTTAATAATCGACATTATTGTTAGGTCTGTTCCTATTAAAATTTTTAGATATATCAACAAAAATTATTCTTTTTATAAATTTTACAACTAGGAAATGGAAGAATGGAAGTACATTTATATAGAAAAAATGTTTGTTTGAAGTATCTGAAATTTAGATACATAGTCTGGAAAATAATTTTGTTAGATCATTAAAATAATTCTGCAAAAAATTCAAGCATGACGAGTAATGTCGCAAAAATTTTTGATTCTAGTAATTAACTTGAATGTCTTTTTTGTATAATATTTTAATAATCCAACAAAATTATTTTCAAATCTAACTAAACTTTTACACTAAAAAAAATTTCTGCTTGAAAATAGACGAATCAGAATTTTCTGGTTAAATTTATTAGAATTCTATTGATAGAGATAATCGGAATTCTGATTGATATAATATTTCTAGTAAAATCTATTAGAATGCTTATTTTTACTAAAATAATTATATCACTCAGAATTCTAGTTATCTCAACTAAAATTTTAATAGATTTTATCAGAAAATTCTGATTTGTTTATTTTCTATCAGAATTACTATTTGATCCAACCAAACCATTTTTCTCAATGTAGATACTTCAGTAAACTGTCCTTCTCATGTGGCAATATGTAACATCTTTTTTGTCTATCTGTAAAAAATTGAAGGAGAATTGAAGGAGAATCTTCCAAAAATATCTTAATGATTTAAATTAATAATGTAAAAAAAATTCTTTCTTTGTAATTCATAAGTTTCAGTTTAATATTCTAAAATGTCAAGAGAATGGTCTGTCGATTCGTATCAGTTGCGACGTAATGAAAACGCTCGTGACATCTTTTGCGGTCCCTCGCGATGAGGAATCACGTGCTAATTCGATAATTAGCGCGACAGTTCTCGCAAAAGTATCTCGCCCACGGTCCATCCACGGTGGTTGTGCCGTCAGGCTGCGATTCGCCTCCATATTTATAAGTTTCATAAGACTTCATACTGAAGTCTCGATCGCGCCGTAATTGAAAACCTGCTGAATTAGCTATTAATTTCTCGCGGCCTAATTTATGCGAAACGACCTATAACTATTCATAGGGAGCGCTGATTCTTCATTACTGTTCGTCATAGAGAACATGATTTGTATTGCTCTTTTCTATGTATGCGCATCTTGTAGTCGAATTTGCATATCCTTGCGATCGATTATCATCGACGAAATCGCATTGTCGCCACTTCCTTCTTCGATATTTACGCGAAACAATAAAATATTTATCTAAAGTCTCACATACGTTTCGTAATAGTGTTACAAATACATAAAATTATTGTGAAAAATCGATTTTGTTCTAATCACTAAAAAAGCAATTAAATTTAAAAATTAAATTAATTGCATATCTGATGTATTTTAATAAGAATTTAATAAAATACAATCTCGAGATTTAAATGTTTCCGAGAAAAAAAAATATATGGATTGACATCTAAATAAATTAACTATGCAAATGCATTTCAGCAAAGTACGCTAAGACGACAGAGAGAATATATTTTCCAGCCTATGTGTAGACAGGCACAAATAATAAACGCAAAACGCGTGATGCCACATGTGTCTGTCATTTGTCATATGACCTGCTTTTGTCTCCGCTTTTTAATTTGCCTATTCAGCTTGTATTTGACGAATGATTGAGTTGTAAGCAGAGAAGAAAATATGAAGAAAAGAGGATAACAATACGAGCAAAAAAACGAAATGTAGACACCGAAAAATTGGAAATAATTAATTATCGATCGATTAAAAAAATAATTTCTATTTTCTTTGAAAGTTGTCTTGAAACATTTTCTCATTCATTACAAAAGTCACTTTGATATTGCGAATAATATAGATTAATATTCGCAATAATATAGAATAATTGTAATATCAGTAAGAAGAAAAATGTTAATTAAGAATTTATGTGAAGATAACGCGTTAGTAAGATTTATTTCCTTCCGTTTGTATCATCCAAGATATAAAACTCTTTGACATTACTATGGCTAATTAAGACGCTATTAGATAGGCAGATGCGAAAGATTAAGACTCGCGAAAGAATAGGTTGAGGAGGCGAACGACGAGGGAAAGAAGCAGAGAAAGGGCCGAAACGAAGGTGAAGAAACGCACATTGGAATTGTCGGGTAAAGCCGCGGCGGAGACGCGGGAGGCAGAGAGGTGGAAAGGAGGCAGACGAAAGAAAATCACGCGTGGTTCGTCATAAGAGGAATTCCTTTGGCGATACTGGAACCTCTCTCTCTCTCTCTCTCTCTCTCTCTCTCTCTCTCTCTCTCTCTCTCTCTCTCTTTCCTACTCTCACCGCTACTACTCTCTTCTTCTTCTCATCTCTCCCATCTTCTCTGGCCCAGAGACCTCGTGCTTTTTTACTGGTTTATGGGATTTTTTTCACGCGGACCGCCGAGTCGTACATCAGAGAAGGCTGACTGTGAATCTCCTCTTTTCTCTCTTCCTCCGATACGCTCAGTTTCTCATGCGCATTTCGTTGAGAAAGCAGGAGAAAGAGATAGAGGGAGAGAGGGGAAAGGGAGAAAGGGAAAGAGCAAGCGGGGAAAGAGGAGGGGAAACAATAAAAAAGATGCCAGCCGCCATAAAAACAACTGAAAGTATTAAAAACTTTAGGCCTTTTACTGCCGAGCTGCCTTGGAGAAGACGGTCGGGTATATACGCGAGAAGTCAACGATGACGACGAGAACGATGCACCGAGATGTTTCGCGGTGTTGATACTCGCGCAATTAGTTAAATTATTAGTGTTTGAAATTAAGTCAGTTACTTTTCAGTCATATTATTTCGAACAATGAAGACACGAGTTTACATTTCTTTTTATATATTTAATTAGAGATAAATCGTCAAAGTAGATATAATATTTATATTAAGTGTAGGCGAACGTACTTTTAAACGTATGTTTCACGGTGATATCATCGTAATTAACACCATACTTGTATTTGCATCGCAGATAACAAAGCCACGTGCGGGTAAAATTGAATATATTACTCGCGAGAGTGTAAGCGTTATTAAAAGCACAGAAGATTATATCGTATACTGCGTTTTCATCGACATATCACGCGTCACGTCTTCAAGTTTCACCGCCATATACCATGGGCGTATGGTCTTAATTAGCGTATATATTTATATCAGATAAACGAGATAAAAATCTACGCGCAATGAAATGCTTGAAAATTTGACACTATTCGTGCGAATATACTTAACGGCGATGACTGAAGACTTCGCACGTAATTAACAAAATTAGCATATATAGTTACATCGAGGATGATGAATAATAAAAGAAGTGGGAAAGGAAATGTATAAATAAATCGAGTTTGAGCAGAAATACTGTAAACAAAAGCAGATGAGAATCTGACGCGGCGCGGCGAACCGTGGAAGAAAAAGAAGAGAAACCGAGGCAGGAGGACGGTCGACCCTCGTAAAATTATCGTACTTTAATAAAACGTGTCGTGCAAAATGCGAGGATAACGAGAAAATATAGGGTTCGAAAGACTCGTGAAATTTATAGAGCGATCGCCACGCCAGCGGGCCGGAGGAAGAATTGCTTTTTGGAGTCGCGCCGTTTGGTCGTCTCAAGTTGGCCCGTTCTCGGCTATGCAGCCACAATAAGATCTCGAATAAATCAGATGTTCGTGTCTCGAGAAGACACGGTAGCTCAGCGGATAAAGATTCGTCGCAGTAAAAGAGCCTTTAGCAATTCCGTGGGGAAAGTCGCGCGGTAAAAAGTTGGGGAAGTTTGAATATAGCAACAGGTGTCCCATAGAAGTTGCATTTCGATCCAAGGAAATCGCGTAGTCAAAGAATGGAAAAAAAAATCACATTTGATAGAGATACATAAATGCTTTGATAGACGAAAGATGACCCTACATGGTCAATAATATGCATACTGATTAGTAATATTGAATCAATAATACGGAGAGTATTATTGATTATGCGTTAATATAATTTAGTATTTTTATCTTATTTTAACTTTACACGATCAGTATTATTGACAATATATTTTACTTTAATTTCACATATATTATTGCACTGTGATATACTGAGACATGGGTTTTAATAAAGCGATAATCGAGAATCAAAATCCAAACATTGTCAGTATTCTAGTCAATCCATTAATATCAACCACATACAATCAGTAATATTGTCAGAATTTGTTAATACTGACAATATTATTTACCATAGGGCGATTCATCAAATATCTATTTCTAATTTTCAAAGTTTGGTACAATCAATATATATCAGTTCTGTATCAATTTTATTAAAAATATATGTTATTTAAGTGTCTCAGACTTGTCGTGACAATCATTAATGGCAAATTCCTGAGATCTTTTCAAGACAATTCTAATAGCAAAATGTTAAGAATGTAGTTAGTTAGTTTTGGAATGAGAGGGATTTAAGGTTAATCAATCGAACTGTAATATTTGCGCACTCAGGCATGACACATTGCACAGTAGCAAAGATGTTTAGAAAAATAGAAGAGAATTGATGCTTGAAAACACCTTCATTATTATGTGCCACGCTTGAGTACACAAATTCTGGACAGATCGATTAAATTTAAAACCTTCTCATTTGTAAATTACTGTAGTCTCGATATTTTCTGATATTAGAATTTTTTACTCGAAACAATCTCAGGAATCTATCATCAATGGTCGTCATAGACACCCTGTATACTAAATAGTATGACATTTCATGCGTCACCCTGTACTATAAAACAGATATCACATTAATAAATATTTAATTAAATTCTTTCCCGATTATAGTCTACATTGGTTGATATATGTCTGAATAATCCGTGAATAATCAATGAACGTTAGCTTCGATTACAGCACAGAAAACCATGCATGGTATAATGTGTTCGATTGAAATCGCATGTACAATAATAGTACATAAGCAATTTGCTGTGATTGAAAACAAGTTAAAATTTTTTTTTTTTTTTATCGATTTGCCTTTAATACAATTTTCCAGACGAGACGAATGCGAAGTCATTTTCTCGCGTGGATTACAGTCTCGTGTTGTTTATAAGCAGCGGAGTCCGTTTTCGGCACAAAGCAAAATCTCATACTTCAAACAACGACTAATTAAGATAGCGCGACAAGGAAAGTAGTGAGCGAGCAAAAGAGAAGGAAGCAACGTAGAGCAGCAGTTTAGTAGCAAGTGCTGTAAATTCTTGATTCTTTAATCTTGGTAAACCTTCAGAGTTTCCTATCGTTCCCCGACCGTCTCTCAAAGACCTGACTCGCGGTGTCTAGCGAAAGATCGCGGTACTCCTCGAGGGCGTCTTGCGCATACACACGTCCACACGCACGGCGCGTCGAGGGAGCCTCCGAGTAGTAAATCTCACGGACAAACAATCATAATTTTCGAAGAGCTAACAAAAAGCAAGAGACTCTTTAAAGGGAGCCGATGCCAGGCAACATGAAATGCGGCCGCCTCCGCTTCTCCAATTGTTTCGTGGTTTTCTTCCCCTTCTCTCAAGTTCTCTCTCCGTTTACGTTTCTTCGTTCAACCGAACCTTCTTTTTCTTCCCGAAGATCTCTCTCTTTTCACCGTTCCTGTACCTTACAACATATATCACCGTATATCGATTCCCTGGTTGTCCCCTATTTTCTCTTCTTTCTCTTCAGCCTCTTTCGCTCTTTCTTCTTCTTCTTCTGCTTTCTGATTTCTATTCTACCTTTCCTGATTTCTTCATTTCTTCCTTGCAGCATCCTCCTCCTTTCGTCACGTTTGCTACATCTTCTGTTTCTTTGTCTCATTTTTGCGCGAGTCCCTCTTGATTATTCGATCGATCCACACGATTCTTTCACTGTATAATCTCGCGTTTCCTTGCTCTTTAACCTTTTGATTTATGGATTTCTTACGGATTTTTTTCTTAAAAAAAATTTTTGTTTTTTTGTATAATTTTTGTATATGTATATACAATATTTACTCTTTTGTTCTTAAGACATCTCATATTTTTCAAATGTTATTAAGTTTAATAATTAATCGAAATAAAAATTAAAAAAGATCTTTGCCGCAAAGCGATTACAAAGCAGAGCATGCACAAAATATTAAGTGTTTGATTAGCGTTCACGTATAGCAAGATAATAATGTTAATCATACCGTAAATAAGAGTATTACAGTAGAATTTGTGTTTACAAATCAAATGAATTTATTATATTTTTGTTGTAATAACCAGATTGCAACATCTATGAAGCATTTATGTAACAGTGTAAGACTACGATGAAAATGAGAGTGTATATATGTAGAATGGGCGTAGAGAAACGGCGACAATTTCTGTGAAAGAAAAAAACGAAAATGAGGAGGAAAAGAAATGACATAATCTCGCTCGAGAACTTTCCTGTTGGGAGATCGAGGTCGAATTCCGACAGGAAGGTCGACATTCGTCGGGATGATAATTTTCGAGTCGTGGCCGTGTTATCCGACTACATACGATTTAATGTCGTCGCGTAAAGTATACAAATTAGCGAAAAAAATTTTATTGAAATATTAAAAAATTTAGATAGACACAAATTTGAAAATAATTTTGTTAGTAATTGTAGTAATTACGTTAAAAACATTCAAGTATAATGAGTAATGCTGCAAAAAGTTGTGACAGTTTAGCAACTAGCTTGAGCGTCCTACATTTTGATGATCTAACAAAATTATTTTGATGATGTGTATTTAGTTAAATTTTTAGATACTTCAGCAAAAAATTTTTTATGTATAATATTGCAGGAGAAAAAAATTGAAAACCAAATTATAATATGAAATGCAATTAGAAAACAGATCAATATTTAGACAGTTTGTCGTATAGAATTTTCTAAACTTTTAAAATAAATCTCACTCTTTTTCAAGACTAGTTCAATTTTCTTTAGAGTGAGATTTCAAAGAATTTAGAAAGTAATATTTTTTATCTAATTGATCTACTTTTGAACGGGCACGCTCCGACGAGTTTTCCTAGCGGATTTTTGTAGCAAACCCCACGAAATCAGGAACAATTCTATGAGCTAATTTCGTTCTCTCGAGACACATTTCGGAGCGCAGAAATTCACGGAGCTCAATCGGGACAAGGAAGTTGCCAACTTCTTTACATCTTGTCGTGCAACCCATCACTGCACTTTGCATAATTTAAGTACATTATCGCTAATCTTGTTTCGACCAAGAAAAGTTTATGGGTGACGCTTATCGACTATAAGTGACATAAATAAATGGAAGGAATGCGGAAAATAGCGAGAAGATTTGCGAAATGTTCACGCTAGAAATACGACTTCGTTCATTTGTTTCAAGTGAAATAAGACGATGCGAAATCGGTTGACAGCTGTAATTACTGTACATACATGCATACAGCTTCACAAGAGATAAACTGTTGATTCGTTAAAATTTTATTTAGTAATTCAACACATATTATAATTTTGCGCAAATTATTTTAAGAAACATAAAAGAATTTAAGAAAAATCAATTATTATTGAAAAGATTAAAAAGAAATGAAATAGAAGATAATATATTAATTCAGAAGACGTAAAAATTAATTGCACACCTCATCTTTTTAGAATGTTACACGAAAATGACGTGTTTCTATCAAAATACTGAATTACCCACTTTTATTCTATACAAAATTATCTCGGAACTTCACACATCAGAATTTCCCAGCAGTTTTTCCCACTCCTCAAATTAATTTATGTAGTAAGATGGTCGTTTGTAAGAACCGGAAGCAAACTTTACCTCTTGCTGTCTAACTGGTATCTCCGTTCCTGCCGCGAATCACTCCCGTCAACATCACCATAGTTCTGACGTGCGTTTCGGCGATTATCCACACTAATTCACCTCCGACTAATCAGCTCCAGTTCGCTCACTTAGAAAACGTGACAATTCAATGTCGCTCGCGCACCAAACTCGCAGAATCTCTGCGATCACTCACACCCACGATGTGTGGAACGATCCAGATTCTTCGAGTCTTCGGAATTATCGTTGATCAATCCTTACGGGACTTTCAAAAACTTCTTCAGGGAGTCTCAATTCGCGAGGAATACGAAGCATGCGTCAGCTTCTTCCTCTTCGAAATCTCCCAGATCACTTCCACCCTCATCGAACACTTCCTGTGCCACCCTGAACGCCGTCACTTAAAATCCTCGAATTTTGGAAAGCATTTAAACAACGATCATTCGACATTCTCGATTGACTCTTCATAATCTTGTCAACCTGAACGATTAGCAATTCTCCCGATCAGCCACCAATGATTTTTATCTTGACGGTTAAATTTCATGGTGCACAATTTCAGATTTAATTTCTGGAGCTTATCACAAACTTGATTTAAAATACCTATTTCATGATGTAAAGGGAGGATTATTAAAATTCAAAAGATAACAGTTTTATAGTAACGGCACTGCGTAGATTTAATTAAGGTCCCCTATTAAATATACACCAGAGACAAATACGTCGTTTCCTTGTTCGCAGCGTTATCGCGATACTTCAAAACTGTCGTTCCAACATGAATCCTCGTTGTTTCGAGACGACACGCGCGGGTTCTCCACCCGTGAAACTCGGTATCCGTGTGTCTTCGATTCTCGAGGTTGTCTAAGCACCCGCGACGAAGAGGGAGGCACGCGCTCGCGAGCGCGCGCGCGCGCGCGTTCGATCAAGAGGGGGAAGAAGTGGGGGTGGTCTTCCGAACTCCACGTCCGAAGAGGGCGGTTCGTTTCGCGTCTTCTTCAAGCTCGCGGAAATTCGTTCTGCCACGCGCTTTTACCACCACCCTTAGTAGCAAACAAGGGTCGCCACCCTCGCAATGATAACGACTGTTTCGTCACCTCCAGAATCTCAGGGTGGTTCTCCAGCGAGCCCAGAAATATCAGACAGGAGAGTGCGCGTGGCTCGACTGGCGCGAGATGACTGAACCCCTCCAAAGGGTGAGAGACAAAGACGGCGGAGAGGGGAGGAACAGGGGGAAAGAGAGGGAACACACAGTTCTTCCCTTGGCCCCTCTTTCACTGACAGAGAAAGACCGCGGACTTCGGGAGCCCCCACCAATCTACCATCCATAGGTTGCCCCACCCCGTCGAGAGCAGTGACGCGTCGCATTCTCCCCGCCTTCGCCCGACGTTCCGCCGCCTCCCACCCCCGACGGTACACGTCGCTGCCTCTTTCCCGTCGACCCCCGACGTCGTCGCAGTACCACCACACGGTTATGATGATGACGGGGGCAAAGAGACGGAGTTCTGCCACTGCCGAGCAACTCCTTCCTCTTCTTCCGTTCCTTGGCCGCTGTCGCACGCATTCGTCCACCGACTGGCGAACCGCACACACTTCTCTGCACGTTGCCGCTAAAGATGCCCCTGCACGCGCGAGTGAATGGGTGGTCTCGTGGGGGTAGTTTCGCGAAAAATGTTAACTCTATCATCAACAACTAGTTAAAAATTATCTCGGAATAGTAAGTAAATTATCTTCATTGTCATGAGAAGAATTGTATATGGCATGACGATGTGAATCTTTATACATACAATTTTTTTTTAATTCTTCTAAATTAACTTTCAGTAATGAAAGGTTTAACTAAACATTTCCTAATTTTTTTTCCGATATATAATTTGATTATAAAACAAATTTATTTTTACGTCCTATAATTTATTATAAATATTTTTTATACGTTTCGCGCTATATATATAACGAAATCATAATGTTCAGAATTATGCTTTCGTTATATGATAACAAAAATGTCGTGATACAGGAATTAGAGCCAAAACTGCTACGTAACTTAATATATCATTACGCACGATTCGCGTACAGCAAGCAACGAGTAAAATTTCAAAGTGCATTAATTCTCCACCCTTGTGTAGAATCACCCCGGTACGGGAAAGTTCAACCGACCAATGACGTCATTCGAGTGTCCTCGAAAGACACTCCCACTTTCTACCCCCGCAAAGGTCTCTACGATGCTGTCGATGCTTATCGCCGATGCATTACGCATGGGTGACGATTATTTGGGGTTTCTATGGATGTCGCTAATTGAGAAAAAACGAGAGATGCTATAGCGTCGCAGAAATTGAATGCGATTCAATACGATCAAAAGATATAAAGAGTAAACCATGATAATTTAATTTCTTAAAATAAAATTCTAAAAGCTCAAATCTCTAAATTTTTAAGATAAACTTTTTAATATTTTACAGCAAAGCAATTAGTTATAATATAATAGATAAATGATCTATTTTCAATATTGTATTATGTATAATATTATTGTATTATGACATTAATTAGACAGTGAAAAGATATTACAAAAAAGTTTATTTTTACAAATTTTCTTCATATATATATATATAT
>NW_017259344.1:138242-162511 GCF_001594045.1 Atta colombica
TACGTTTTTGAAACATTGCGACATTAATATCCCTTCCAATTTTTAGATTGACGTTTCCGAGCTATTTACATCGTGCGGGTTGCTTGTAACGGGGATTAAGAATGATTAAAGCTGAAAAGAGTCATGAACGAAAATGGGCCTGATTCACGTGATTATACCAATCCGCCGTGTGAACGTTCTTCTGCCTTTTGATTTCTTAATGCTCATTTATCACAATTATCGCTCTGTTCGTATTTGTATTCCTGTATTTCTCTTTTGTGATCATTAGTATTGCGCATTTTATCAATTTATGAAAATTCCATGCAGGTTACTCTCATTAGTGAAGTACATTATTTTACTTTTTTACTTATGAAATAAAACATTCAATTCTATTCTATAATTTATTATTATCAATAGCTTTACTATTGTATTATTAATAATACAATGTAAAAATATTGTATTGTTTGCATTTTTCGTTAGGAGTAAAAAATTTAATTATTAAAAATACTAAAAATTACTAAAAATTTATAAAAACTATTATACGCAAGATTCAAAATGAAGTAATTATACATAAAACTATTTTTAAAAATTTTTTATTCTCGATAAGGCAAATTGAAATCATGAAACAGGGAGCTCGGTTAACCCTTTCCCGATTACAAAACGACCCTATTTGGGTCTTGCAACAACTAGTCGATCAGGTAGTCGATTTTCGAAAAAATAGAATGTGGGAAAAATGTCGCGGCGTCCCGTTAGGTCTCGAAAGGGTTGAAGTGGAACCCTTCGAAAATGGGTCAGACTGCTGATGCATTCTCTCGCTAACTCTCTTTCTCCCTCAGCGTTTTCTTAAAGGATCTTAATCCATCAATAAAATATCATGTTTCCCCAGGTATCGAAAATACTGCGTGATTTTGCGTAATGTGCCAACGATTTAACTCGTTTCAAAACCTGCATGCGGCTTCCGAAGGGGTTTCAATTTCCGTGAAAAAGATTTTACCGTTCCGAGAACCGTGTGAGAAAACTATTAGCGTAAAGAAACCCTTAAATAACGGAAGACGGCGCTCAGAGATAAATGGAAAAGCTATTTTCGATTTCAGGAATAATCAACATTCATCTCCATCTTGCTTTGTATTATTGCTCAAATAAATTAAATATATACAGATAAAACATGTAGTACTCTATAATTTTAAGTTTTATGTCAGAAAAATAAATAGAAAATAATTAATTAAGAAATATATTATGTAAAAATACATTCTAATTGTAAGATGCTAAACTATATCGAAATTTTCAAAATCGAAAATGTGGGAATAATAATAATTATAGAATTAGAAGTCAAATATACAAAACTACCAACAAATATATCAAACCTACATTTTAACTGTAGATGCAACCCAATTTATCTTTCAATTGTAATTTAGACTTACAATGTAATTATTCTTCTATTACTTAGTTCCGAGACTTTTGTAGTTGATCGCGTGTCAAATATAGCAATCATATAATACTAAAAATCTATTGTTCTTTTTTTTTTCTTTTAATAATTGTATTACTAGTCATTTTTAATATAAATAATTACAAAGTTATGAAGAAAAAATAGATCCAAATTGTAAATTAATTTTTATCTCGGTCCAACATATATTTTATTAATTCTTAGCATATCGATCGTAAGTCTGAAAACTCATAAAAAAATAATCGTAAGTAGAGGAATTCTTACATATAACAATTATATTAATTATTTTCTCTGTCTTGGCATTTAATGATTAGTGAGGGAAGGATTTACGGAAACCTGAAGAATCCGACAAGACAAAGTTGAATGCTCTCTCGGAGCACTCCCCAAAGTTTAAAAATACCGCTCAGTCTTAGCCCTTCCTGTGAAAATATGAATTTTTTATCTCTCCCTCGCGGGCCATATGGTTGATGCGCGTCTCCCGAGGGTAGGAAGATAAAAAAGAGAGTCGGGGAGTAAAGAGTAGTGCGATCAAAAAAACCCGAGAAACTCCATAAGACGAATATTTTTAGAATCGAATTTCCAAGGTAGTTTCCGTGGTTTCGTGCGAGGGACAGGAAAGGGAAAAGGGTTGCCGTTCTTTTTTATCGTGTACTTTGCCATATCCTTTCCGCGTCTACATTCTTCTCACCGTTCTGTCTTCCTTCTCATTTTCGAGATTCCTAGATAAACCAGATGTCATCTTGACAAATCTTTCTTAGCAGCCTGCCCTTTCTATCATTAATTTCTTATATCTAAAAAGAATCGAAGCGATTAAAAGTCTAAGACTACAATGCACTTTAATGAAAGCGAGACGTCGATTAAAATCTAAACAAAAGTATCGGAATGTTCATAACTCATTTTTCTAAACGCAACAGACTTTCTCACGAGGATAAAATGAATATTAGAGGTGTATTTCGGACAGTGCGTGGAACACCGTGTAAATCGGACGGAACGTCACGACTGAACGTCGCGAGTATGGCGCGTCTGGGATGCGTTTTGCAGTGGTGCACGTGTTGTCGGTGTATCTACGAGCATTATACTCCGAGCATTGCATCGAGCAGCGGCGTTCGTACTCGTCCGACATGGAATGTGGTCCGGTTCTCGAGAGTGTGCGCGAGCGGCAGAGAGCACTGCGCTATAGTTCCCATTTTTTATCGCTTCGTAATGCATTAGCCATAATAGCCGCACGCACTTAATGGACTGTAGCCTCGTTATAGTGCGCCACGTCGTGGGTGGATATGCTGCTCGTCTTCGTGCCTTAGCCGCACTCGCTCCACTGACGCGTTGTCTCGCTCGCGTTGTCAATCTCCGCAGGCGCATCGACTCGCCAATGACTTTTGTCCACTATATCTTTCCAAGAATTTGCAGCAAGTTGCACAAAGTTTGTCCGCGCTTAGCTTTATTGAGACTCGTAAACATATATATTTGTAAAAGTATAATAATTAATTTTTAACTAAATTAAATATCGCAACTAAATTAAATATCAATAAATAGTGATATTTCCGTAAAATAATAACAGAAATAAAAGTTAAGAGCAGAATAGTTATTGGGGCGCTTATTCTTTCTATAAAATATATTTATTTTGAATTATAAAATTTGAACGGATTGATGTAATTCAAATAGTAAATTCGATTGAATGTACTCAGTGCGCATTGATGCATTAAAATCACGTACACAAATTAACATTGTGTCATCATATCTAATATAGATATGGATTAAATTGTATCCTCTGTACACTTCATTGTGTTGTTAAGTAAAATATTTTATAATTCGAAATTATAATAAATTATAATTTTTTGTATTTTACTTTTACATTCAGATTAAATCATATAACGGTTTTAATATGCAGTATAGTGTTAATATGCACTAGTGCGTCCAAATTCATTATAAAAGTAAATATATTTTATATACAAAAAATTTAAGCCTCCAAAACTTTGTGTTCTTATATATTAGTCTTTATTTTTATTATTATTTTATTTTTTAATACTGGGAGTCCTTATATCAATTACTGATTTTTACAAATTCAATTTCGTTCACGTCATTTGCAAGGTTTCATACATTTAATATGTCTCTCGTATTTGGTGCAACTCGATCTTATATCTCGGCCTGCACATGCAATTTCGTCCGCTCTCGCAGTAAAACCATTACTCGCGTATTACCTTCCATCATTCGTCAAAGCAATCACGTTCGCTATTCTCCTTAAACAAATGGAGAAATCCGCATCGGCGGTCACGATCGCATCGATCAATAATCACGCCTGCGAAAATCGCATCCCACGGTAGCGTATTATTTACCGACTTCGTCTTGGACGAAGGAGCATAGAGAACCAAATAACTTTCTCTACGACGTTGAGTATTGCCTTGATGTTATAATATAGAAATAAACTTTCGCAAACAGTATCATAAATTAAAATGTAATATCATGTGAAAAGTAATTTGAAATAGTATAATCGTGCTATTCTCTTTCCCCTTAATCCTTGCAGTTATATTACTATTCAAATTCGAAAAATATCAAGCGCTCTTTTAAAATGTCATAGTCAT
Source organism: Atta colombica (assembly GCF_001594045.1). Classification (NCBI taxonomy): domain Eukaryota; kingdom Metazoa; phylum Arthropoda; class Insecta; order Hymenoptera; family Formicidae; genus Atta; species Atta colombica. Next base: position 142,245 of record NW_017259344.1, read on the forward strand.
CTTAGAGTCATGGCACACAAAAAAACGTAAACAGATTTAAGCGATAAATAAATCAATCGATTACAGTAAAGAATGTAAGTAGTAACAAATTAAAAATATTGATTTATTTATTGTTTAGGTCTTACTGCTTATGGAAAGTCCCAGCATTAATTGGTCATTTGGTGGAATAAATTAGTTTTCATATATAATGTAGCTTATAATGCGATGAGCAAAAAATGTCATAGACATAAGGTTTAATAATTTCTAAGCTATAGTACCTCAAAGGTGCTTTGGGAGCACAGGTTTTTACCTTTAATACACTATAACTAAAAAACCATCAATTATTATTGAATCTTATGTTCATGACAACTTTTGCTCAGCATATTATAAATTACATTATATGTAAAAACTAATTCATTTTATCCCGAGACCCAATTTTCCACTTAATGCAAGATTCTTTGTGTGCCTTTTTTTCTTTGGTATAATCTTAGTTTGAAATTACGAATAAAAGATAGCCTTACGAGCTGCTCAGACTGCCACGAGACAGGTTTCCCGCGCTCATCGATCGTCATCTGGATCCAGAAAACAATTTCGCGAAACAGGGTAACAAATCCAGTCAGCGCACGATGCACACCGAGGCACGTTAATAATCAGCACTGCATACACGCGCACGCACATACACACACTGCGCGGGTTATAATCTCACGTATGTGTCCCCCCGATCGAGAAGTACATTGGTGGAATTACTCATACGCCCTCATAACGGCACACACGCACGCGCCTCACCAGCACGTTTGAAATATTCAAAGACTCCTCTCGCCATTCCCGCTCCGCTCAGCGCTGTTTCGTTGGTGTGTATGTGCGTCTCTCGGCGGGACTGGTTTTCGATATGACTCACGCGTGTAACACCGTTCGATGCATGTATTAGTGTGCTCGTATATCAAAACCAGTAGGCACCCCCGACCGACGTCGCGGGATCCGTGCGTGCGCGCGCGTGAGCGTACCTTCACGCTCGCCTCCCCCCCTCCTCTCTCTCTTTCTCTCTCTCCCTCGCGAAACGCGTGTACAAACGAACAAGTCGCCAGGTCTCTTACAACGGCGTGTTCCCTCATTTTTGCAGACTACCTTAAGTCTAAGTCGTTCTATTTAAGCGAACGCATGGAATTAAGTAACGACCCCGCTGTCTTTCAGCACTACATCCGCCTCACCTCCTCGCCTTACCTCGACTCGCCCTACCTCCTCCACGTCTCCTCACGTTGACGCTCACACTACTAATGTTTTGTTCACCGGCGCTACACGTGGCCGTTACTCCCGCACTGCTTCCGATATTTCTCTTTTAGCGCACGAGCTTGCTCGATTGATGACGGAAGTTGCCGTGCGCGAGACGTTTGGAAATATTTTTTTATTTATTATTCGTACAAATTGCAGAAAGCATTTTGTTTTGTTAATCGACATTCATTTTCACATTATTTACCGTGAAAACGAAACTCTGTAGAGTTTGCTCTGTGCAGAGCTTCCAAGTGTGTCTATTTTGGATCTAACGAAAATAAGACCACACTGCCAAAACAACAAATCATGCAATGCGGGGTTAAAATCCCATTAGAACCATCGTACTCAGCGATAATACACTCGTTTATTGAATCAATGAGATTCATTATATAGTCAGCTCGAGATGGCACCAAAAGCTCGTAATAAAAGCTTGTAATAGTCGTCATGATTTCTGAACACCGAGACATCGTAGTCGCGAGGCGTTAGAAAATCAAACTATAATTGCTCATTTCTTCAGTATTTCCTGTGCAATAATCGACTGCTTGTAGAACACCTTAATGACGATCGTTATAGATAATGACTGTAAAAAGAGAAGATTCAAATTCGCGATCTAAAAAGATCTTTCTAACGGTCATCATGGCTGCGGGCGAAAATTCTCGATTCTGGTCACGGTATACGTTTCTCACGAATCTTTTTTGTTTTACCTTCCGTTAAAATAACTAACAGCGTGATTCTGCTTTATCGTAAATGAGAAAAATTCTAATTAGCTAATCGCGGTCCCGTCAATCCGCCCGCTGAGTTCGACCAGGAAGTCTCCTGGTCGATGAAATAATTACTCTGCAAGCTAACTGATGAATGAAATAAACTCTGCGATGAACGAACAGTAATTAAAAGTGATCTGCGAACCGTTAAGTATATAGATAAAATGATAATTAACCAAACAAGATTTAATTATTTTATTTTAATCGTTGCGTCAAGGAGTATTTACAAAAATAAAAAAATTTAATTATGTTATTCCTCTTTATACTTCAAAAGTGACATAATTTAAGAAACGATTTTTTGAGTTATTACCATGAATGTGTTACGTTATTATTACTTTATCAATCAAAAGTAATTTAACTTAACTTCGTAAAATATTATGAAAATTGTCATAATTTAAAAATGATGTGTTATTAAAATAACGCCTAAAACACGACTAAAAAAAATAATTTTTTATTAAATCTTTTATGAACGGATGTATTTATTTGAAAATACCTTTTTTTATTTTATAAAAATTGCTTGCTTGATTTATATAAAACTTAATCTATAAGATAATTTAAGATAGTGCTTTATTTGAGAACAAAAATAAAAATTTCAAAATGATCCAATAACGGACAGAATTTTTTAAAAATAATTTAATTATCTTTCATGAAAATGGGCTTTTTTAAAAAATTTTTAATTGATAATTTTTAAATAAAATATATCAAGTTTCACTTTGTTTAAAGCTCAATATTATGCAAATGGTTAGTAGCTATTAATTTCTAAACTCTGATTTTGAGCTGTGTAATAACAAATCCTTCTTTATTGAAAATGATCAATAATTCAATTATCAATAATTGAAAAAAATAATCTGATTATCGCGTGAAATTCAGTTTTAGGAGGTCGCTGAGTTTAAATGTAATTTAAAAAAATTTGATATTTCAAATTATATTTAAACTCAACGATATCAAGAATTTTCTAAAACTGAGTTTCACGCGATAATCAGATTATTTTTTTTCAAATTTAAATTTTAGAATTCTCTGAAACCAGAATCGAATTCCATCACTCTAAAAATTTTTAGAAAACAAGATCTTTTTTAAATTTCTTTGCTAGAAAGAAATCTCGTTCTCAAGGATTAAGAATTGTGAAACAATAAAACTGGCACTTGGTCGCGTTATAAAAATAGGTATATTCTTTATACCAATATTCAATTAGTCAATAATTTTCTATCATTTTTGAAATAAGGGAGCGTTATCTTCTTTTTAATCAGACACTACTGAATGCATCTACCGAATCACAGAATGTTACAGTAATGCATCATTCAGATCGCATATACATCATCGCGAACGTAAATGGTTCACGCGCGGAATACCGAGGCACGATACGAAGAAATAAACGGAGGTCCAAGGGAATGCGAGTATTATATGTCCCGTGGAAACGGGATATCCCTCTCGACCTGGCTCTCGGTCGAACAATCGATACCAGAGCCAAAGGAATCGCGATACTCGAGCATGTACGTAAAATGCATACGCACGAGTTCGCGAGCATGCGCTCAGGTATGTGCGACCTCGTAGTAACGAGCGTCAAATCGATTCCCACGGCTGTGCGAATCAAGGTCTTATCGCGGCGGAATTACCTGATAGCGTCCCGCGAGAAAGTGGAAACTTCGCGGAAGTATGAGAGAAGTATTGCGCACGCCGCACGTCTCTCGCATGTATCGCATGGGACTCGATTTCGCGGTATGACGGCCGATGAAGTTTATGTTTATCGCGGGGAAATGAGCGGTTATTTTACGATTAACCGTAAAACCCTGTGTGCACTTCATCTCCCTAGTTTTTATTATTTCCGCAAGCGCACGTCGCTTCGGTGAGTATCTACCTGCAGAAAATGCATACGTAGTTCTAACGCGCTCTAACAATTAACTCTTGACCGATGAGAAGAACACTTCGTGTTTAGCTCGACAAAGTCATATATACATATCTGTTAAAGAATAAATAATAAGATAAAAATATAATAAAATAATAAATAATAAGATAAAAAACAATTAGATATATGTTTCGTACTTTTGTATTTTAATTTATCGACTTAAATATTACTTAAATATTTATGTACACCATAATTTATAGTGTATAATTCATTATTTAATTAATTAATGTTTTCGCATTGAGAAAAATCGAAAACGTCGGTTAAAATATATGCAGATTATTTTCGATGAGTAAATGAGTAAAAAAATGAGTAAAAAAAACTTTGCACATCAACAACTGCATAAGCTTTTAAATGGCTTTCTTTTAATTCCCTTTTGATTGATTTTCAGAAACCTACATATTTTTAAATTATATTGTTAACTATATTAATGTTAACTATATTAAATAAAATTTTTTAAACCTGCAACTTTCCACAAAGATAAAAAAATGGTTGCAATTGCAATAATTTAACTGTAATTTGTAGTCATTTTCGGGATCAATTATACATTTTCTTAAACTATAAAATAAATTTGATAAAAGAAATTTGGTAGAATATAATTGTTATTATAATTGTTATTATACACTACAGCAATAATAATTATAAAAATGAAGCTCCTAAACATAATTATTTTACCATGCAATTATAATTACAAATACCAAATACTTTTCTCTCAGTCTAGCAGCAATATGAAAAACTTAATTTAAATCAATTATGGGATGTGATTAAACTGTCGTAGGTTAAAGAGGTAAAATTGTAGGTTAAATTGCTTAACAAAGACACGACATCTCAAATCAACAGTACGGACGAAAGAGTATCGAAGTAGAAAGAAAGGAGAAAGAAAGGTATTGGAGTACATAGAATTTAAGGGCCTACTATAACGATCTGGCGGAATAAGACTGTAAATTCATCTCTGTAAATCATGCGGGAGAGTAACGAAGCAAGAGGGTTACTACATTTTCCTTCTCAACAAGCTATGTAATTATCGGTGCATCTTCGCATCTTCGTTATTGACGCATTCTTGGACAAAGGATTGCGACCTAATCATTTAAGTATCGGTGCTTTACTCGCTCAAATTCGTCATAATAATAACATCAATCATATAACTTTAAAATATTTCAGATATTTTGTCGTAAAATTTAGATATTTTTAAGATATTGATATTAAATATACAAAAAATTAATATATGAATGATTTATAAACTTTTATAAACCACTCATATTAATGTCAAGATAAAATTAAAAAATTAATATTTTATATCATTTATTTTCGTGCAAGATTTCGTCTTGTCTAAAAGTTTAAATTAACTTTTAAATTTATTTATAAACCATTCATATATTGATTTCAAAATAAAAATTAATGTTTTGGATACCGTTTTGTAATATATCCACAGTTATTATAATCACTCAAATGACATAAGCTTTTAAATAATAAAAATCTCATGTCAAATATCAGCGCTAAAGTATTGCATGGATGCATATCAATATTTTCCATAATGTATCGTATATTGGTTGCAGCCTTGCAGATGCATCAGAGCGCGTGCAAGTGGAGGAACAGCAAAACGCAAGTATTTCAAGGAACGCGTAATTTATATTCGAGACCCGTCGGTGCTCGACGGGGATTTTATGTGCCTTTCGGGAAACGGACGTTACGAGGCAATTAATTTCAAAAATCCCGATTATCCGTCCGCTGGTTTGCCGTTCTATTGCGAGATGTAATTTATCTCGCGGAGTTCCTCTATTTATGCGCGCGTTACTAGAATTATTCTCTCACTCTCGGCGCGCCTCGAATTTCGCGATTACTTCCTCGCTATTCTCAACCTCATTATTATATTGTGACAAACTTTACAGGATGCAAACTGATTCTCAGTCAATCGTATCTATGTGGCTATTCTTATTAAGAACGCTGTAGTAGTGTCTGTTCCATTTCCATTCAACTGAATAGAGCATTTTACAAGAGGTATTACCGATTACAATCGCGACTGGATGTCGCAGGTGTTAATGTTATCATGGCACAAACGTGCATGTATACCATGACCATCTGGTCGGCCGGACGATAAATGTCGGAGACGGGCTTAGAAATTGGCCATCGTGGAATAAAACTATTCAACGATCGCATGTGATTTATATTTACGATATCTCACAGTTATTCGTAGCTGGGACTTAGTTACGGAATCACCGTACACATTATTCAGAAGTAGTCTACGAGCCGACTCCGGTCCGTAACGAGAAAGCAACCGTTCGAACGACAATACAACAACATCACAAATCACGGCAAGCGAACAATAAAATACCAGTAGCTCACACCCACCACGTGTCTTTCTGCCTACGTCACTTACATATGTACGTGCCCCTTCCTGCTCTCTCTTTCTTCTTCGCTCTTCGCCACGCTCGTCTTCATCTCCTTCCTTCCCCTTTCCCTTCATTTGCCTCTCTTCGATAATACCTTCCCGTTTTTAAATTCCCGGAATCGAGTGGCAGTTCATTCACGATTCGCGTCGCGAAAATTAAGGTAGAGAAGAAGTATAAAGAGAGAAAGATAGAAACAGGAAAAAGGAAAAGGGTGCGATAAGAAGGAAGTCGACCGCGAATGCACAAGGCATTTAATTGAGAAATTTAACGAAACAATAGGCACTCGTTCATATAAGAGTAGAATAGAATGTGAGAGAGAGAGAGAGAGAGAACATACACATGACGTGATATATCTACCGTGTACGGCATGCCTGAGAAAGCGTATTAGATATCTACCTATTAACGGGCTACATCCTCCTGAAGGCATCTAATTTCCAGCATCGCTTCATAAAAAATCTAATTTTTAAGATTCCTATAGCAGCCATCTTGCAAGTATTGTAACATAATATACATAAAGAAAATTTTCGCAAATAATATTAAAATGTAAATATTTTTTAATAAAATAAAATTTTCAATCTCAATACAATAAATTTGGAAAATATACTGAAAACTCCCTTTGTGTTTCAATAATCAATAAACAATCATATATTTGAAATCGGATTATGTTCTAATCAGAAAATGAAACAAGTTACATGTCGAATTAAAATACACATAATTTTATTCTATTTTGAAATAAAAGAAGATTCGGTATATTTTAAAAGTGCGTTAGTTTATAGTTTATAAAACGCAAATATTGTTCTTTAAAAGAAATTTTTACTTTATCATCTTGGTAGAATTTTAATTATGTATTTCCTCGCTTCTGATGTCATCAATCTAAACTCTATTGAGTGATGAATGGTCAAATCTTAGCGAAAGAGCATAATAAATTACGCAACAAAAAATTCACAATATTTCTAAAGTTTATTGTTAACTATGACCAATTTGAGTTTTAAAATATTCTAGGATTCAGAGAAACGTCTCTTGAGAACGTAAACAAAAATAAACCTTTTCTCGAGTTGCGTCATTTATTTTCGGCCATATTTGTACGCTGAACTTGAAAGTATACAGCCTCGACATACTTGTATATTTCCATTTCCATCAAATCCACTTGACGGTTAAAAACTTAAAAGATATTTCCACGAGAGTCCTCATAAAAACAGATTCATTTAAAAGATCTCGCAATCACATGAGAAAAGAGATGTTTAAGTATATTCACCAGTTAAGAATAACGTCAACGAAGTCACTTACTAACGAATTTAACCTCATATATACGTATACGCTCAGCGTCGCTATGCTGCCTATAATATATTATATACATATACATGCGCTATATCGCGTAATGCACATGTTTATTGACGAAGAGACGCGCGCATGGATGTGAACGTAACGATTGTATATGCCGTATTCGCCAGTGAGACGTCAATGACCTTTTATTGGTCGGTACTGCCTCTATGCACTCTTATCATTTTAATCCCTCGTAATTTCCTTTACGTTTATGCGCCATTCGTTATGTATTGGTGTAACCAGAGATGCGAACAGAGCGAAGATGAGTCGAATGAACCGAGAAATATTCTTCACTTAAGAATATTTTAACTCTCTTAAATCTCTTTCGATATTGAATTTTCACTTAGCGTTTTCAAAAAATAACTCTAAATTTTTCATAAACCGTTCATACATTGACAGATGAGATACCAAGAATTTTTCAACAATCTAATTCTGCCATTAGAATTATTGCGAGGATCATCGCTAAGAGGGAAACTGTCGACAAATCATTTCAACTAGGGAAAATTTTTTCGTCCATTTTTTAAATCGATATGAATAAAAAAAATCTAAAGACGATCTGATCGAAACTGAAACGTTCGATTTTTTGCCACTTTTTATGTGTTTCCTCCATGAAAAGCGGCTCGATGAAAGGTAGCCAAGGAAAAACGGGCGCACAATGGCACCTGCCTCCGAAGAACCGAGGAAATTCGCCTTGGGGGTCCGCCTGTGAAATTGAGCGGTTAAGGCTTGACCTATCGGCCTGCCTCCGGATCGTCCCAATCCGGCGACCGAAATATTGACCCAGACAAGATCCCCTTCTAGTGAGACCCCTCCCCTCCCCCCTCCCCTCCCTGCGGAAAATCGTCCGACAATGCACAGAACTGTCGACAATATTTTGACAGATTCATCCGTTCATCTTCTCGGCCCATCGACCATCGAGGGTCCGCTTCGAGAAAAAAGTTCGACGGGACAAAAAACCTTAAACTGGTCAATTAACGGTTGCAAAGAAAAAAGCGAGATCAGGAGTTTCACGCGTGTGAAAGTTTCATTTCACAGCGGATGGATAAAGATAATAATAGTGGAAGACTGGAAAATAAAGGGGAAAGGGAAAAATAGATATCGCACTTTCGAGATTTATAAGTCGATAGCGTGCGAAAATCACTCTTTCTCGTCTCCGCGAGATTGAAACGAAGCATTTGAACTTTTTTTTTCTCGAGTATTCTCGAGTGGAGTACGTTTTTAACGCGATTGTATCGTTCACGAAAGTTCGCTGTTCGCCTTTTTATACGACGCGAATAAAGATACGCAGCAGGGAGGAGGACGAAACTTCGATGGACCGTTCGTCTCCTCGAGTTCTCCGGTTACTTGGCTCCCAGAGTGCGAAGGCGCGTAAGCGTGTGCATACATAGATTATAAAAACACACACAACGCCGTACAAAAGTAGTAGACAGAAAGAAAGAGAAAAGAGCAAGAGGGAGACGTGAAATTTATCAATATTTTGGAAACTTTATGTTTCAATGAAACTGACGTACTCTCCTAAGATCACGTAAATTTAATTAAGCTGAAACAATACATTTACATTGATTTAAATGATTAATAATCAGTTGCGCAAAGTATTTGCTGGATATTTGACATTAAAAGAAAAAAATAAGAGTATTTTGTAAATACAAGGAACACAATATGAGTTGTTTTACACAGAAATAATTTTACTGAAAGATCCAATTTTGCTGGATACAAATCTGAAAATAATGTTGTTAGAAAATAATTATATCGAAAACTAAAAAGTAATTCTGCATAAAATTTTAATGTTCTAGCAACCAGTTTAAGTTTCCGATAAAATTATTTTTCAGATCTATATCCAGCAACCTTTTAAATCTTTCAATAAAATCATTCTTTCCATTCTTTCAATTCACTTCTTAACTCTTTTTAACATTACTAGAATACTATTTAACATTACTAGATATTTTTATTGTAAAATAAATAAAAAAAATTAAACAACATTTCTCGCAGTTTCTGTGCAATGTTGGCGCACTAAATTATAATTGTTAATTTATGTAATATTTAGAGGAAAAGTTTTTTTACAAGTTGAAAAGACCTTCATTATCTTCGTTAAAACCACCATATTATCTTCGTTAAAATCAATCGAATCTATCAAAATTTAAATTTAAAAAAAGAGTTTTAAGCTTGAAATCTTTACTTTCGAATGATTACTATATTTTTTGAATTTGTGAGTTTTGTTATTTTTACATATAGAAAAGAGATGTGAAAAGAGGTATGAAAAAAAATTAAAAATTTTCTTTTAACTTTGTAAGTCTGTAGCGACTCGAAAAAAAAATTCAAGCAAATTTTTGACTATCTATCATGACAACTTGAAGCTTTTCCTACAAAATCGTTTTTTTTTTAATTTTCCTACAATTTTTTGTTCCTGAGTTACTCGCGGTTAAGTAAAAAAGGAATCATTCTGACTTTATTACTCAAAACTCTTATTAATCAAAAATAATCGTATTGCTACATAACATTTGAAAAAATGTAAGAATAATTTTAAAATATAAGGAGCATAATATGATAGAGTTATTCTACACGGAAATAATTTATTGAAAGATTACTGAAAGATTCAAAATTTCGCAATTAAAAACAGAAAGCTGAAACGTTGTTTTATAGTTGCAAGTAATGTAATTGCCAATTAAAAAAAAATAGAATATATGAGTTGCTGAAAATCTTCTTATCAACTTGTAAAAACTTTTTCCCTAATCCATATGCATAATTTCTTGGACATTGAATAAAATAACTTGGATTTCGCGAGATAGAATTGATCATGAAACAGGCGAGACTGTTGCACGGGCAACACCGGCCGAAAATCGACGAAAAATTCGCAAAGTCGGGACGTCTGGCCATAGCCCATAAAGTGTCAGGCGTAAATCATTTGGTTTTATGGTGGTACGCGTTTGCCAACCTTTAGCTGATGAATTCCTTACTCGCTAGGCAGACTTGTACCCACACACAAGGCGAAAATACTCATAACGCTAAATTCGAGGAGACTTCCATCTTGTCCTTCGTTGAAAATAACGGTAATGCTCAAAGAATCATGTTTAAATTAAAATCAAGGATCAAGGATTTTTCATCGCCGCTTCTCATTTCCTGCTTTACACTGATAATTTTTATTCAATGTATACTAATTTTATAAATTCTCGAATTGAAAACAAAGAATTCAGATTATAGATGTAAGTAGTAAGCGAATCATAAACCATCAACCAGTTATATTAGAGACATAAGACAACATCAGCAATGGGAAATACACTTATATATTGATTTGCTTACTACTTAAGTTCTTTTGTCCATCGTTAATTTTTTCCCAATGGTATTCTTCAATTGATTGTTAATTTTCATCTCATAGCAATTCGCTTATTACAAAATAACGAGCCCTTAATTTCGATGACGTGTGGAATAAGAGAGAAATTTTTTTCATAATGAAATAAAAGCGGTTATCGTTCCTGAATGGCGGGTATGAAGCATCAAAAGAAGTCGCAAGAAAGCTTTTTACGCATCCCTTAGAGAAACGAGGGTGCGAAGGTGTCGACGACAGACTCCGCCGTTTTCTGGTTCCGCCCCAACGACGTTCCGATTATACAGATATTCAAATGAAGGCCGCCCCTCTGGCTCTGGCCGCAACAGTTACGTATCATCAAATTATTCTAATTTCCTGTCGCAAAACAGCCGGTGGAAGTTGCCGCGGAGTTCACCACCTCGCAGAAAAAGGAATCGCCGGTTACGCCCACCTCGCGGCGATTTGCGACTCCGTCAGATAACCCCGTCACCCTCTGCTACCCTTTTCAATCTACCCTCTTCAGTACTGGTGAACTCTCTAGTCTCTGTTTTCCTGATTCAAAGGGGCGGTCACGAAAAGCTACCGCGCAAGTTCCAAACCCACTTTTCCTATTCGTGGAATTCCACCCTCTATTCCTCCCGGTATGATTAAGGGGGTTGCAACTGTGAAGAAGCATGCGCGATTCCGTCATTTCGTGACTTCTTGCAAAAAATGGATAGAAGTGAAGCAAATGGAGAATCCAAAGAAAAATTATCAAATCATTAATATAAAGTATATCTTTTTTTTAATAAAAGAATAAACTCTAGATTTGTTAATTACGTCTTATCAAAAATAATTAATATTCAAAATGTTGCCACGTGGTTTCAGCTTTGATATGAGCTTGAAGGCGCTTCGGGAATGCTTTAACGATGGCCACGTATCTTTCCACGGATAAAATTCTCAGCTAACCAATAGAGCGGTCTTCAGTTCACCAACTGAATAAAGAACTGAAAATCTTCTGTTGCAGAATCTTTTTGGTATTTGAAATGTAATTAACACATTTCAGAGTTTATTTTTTCAAATATAGAGTTATGATACTGATAACAAACTACGCTATTTATCATTTTGATGTAAAAATATCTTTAATAATAACACTCGCTATATAATAATTTGATAAATACACACAACTTAGTAGCCAAACTTTTTTATCATTCTGTAATATAATTTAATTGGATAATAATTTCGTGTAAAATATTATATGTATTTTATATTTGCGCACTTACAATTTAAAGCGGCTAAGAATCAACAGCAATCAATGGAAAGTAAACATGGAAGTGGCGTTGTTTTAATCTACAAACGTGAACACTTATCGCCCATTGACCTCTAAGATTACGAGGGTTAAATTCTGACGATCGAGCCGACCATTGACTTTTAACGTCGACTGTGCCAATACGGGACCATATGGACGTTGGTCTACCGGTATAATATAGCACGTATGACGTCACGTACGCGGCCGGATGCCGCGGACGTGTCACGCGCTTCGTACGCGACTACGCGGAATAAATAAAAAAGACACGGGGAGAAATAAGGAGAGCGAGAGGAAAGGATGAAGGAAGAGAGAGGTGTACTTCAATTCCACGATTCGACGGGTCGAATTGCGAAGAGCCGATCGACAGATCGTACGGCACGTACACGTGTTCACGTAAATTCATGATGGATTTCCTTACGCACCTCGAGTCCCGCGTTGGCGATACCGTCGAGCTGTTAGCTTCTTCCCGAGTGCCTAATGAACGGACAAGTCAGAAGTAGGTATACACGTATCTCCGAAGTTGAACGGTCGTGATAATTATCCATTCTAATGATGATGAATGTCTTTATTCTTTGGGGCCCCCAGCGCGATCAGATGAGTTAATAATCGCAACCGTGCTGCGACGAAATGCGATGATAAAGTGTTGGATCGCCAAACGTATCATGATTACGAATTCATAAAAATCGCGTAAATGAAAACCAGAAATATTTTGAAACTTCAATATAGGACGGGCATATTTCAAATGTCTTTGGGACTCGATCGTATACTCTGACAACCTGTTGCTTTGACTATATTGCACAATTTATTGTAGTGCTTTGTAAATGCCACGATAAAAAAATCTACACTGAAGAACGTGATAATTTAATTGCGCAAAACTAATATAATCGTTGATCATCCCAACAGAACATCATTCATTAACTATAAAATGTTATCGACATTGAGAGATACAGTATTGCTACCGATACGTAAATTTTACGTGCAAGAAAATAGATCACTCTTAATTAATACAATACAAGTTTTTAATACTTTTAATGACAAAATATTTATGATCTTTATAAATAATTATTAGCTTAAAAAAAAAATAAATTGATTCATTCTTGAAATAATACAGAATATGTAGTCTAAATGTACATATGCGTGTCTTTATAATTCTTAAATGAAATATGTAATAATACAAAACTATTCAAAAATTGAAATCACTTATCGCGTCTCTGATATTATGATATTGATCTCCAGGCGATCCAAACTGAAATACAAAAGGGACAAAAATTTTAAAAGCTTGTTTTCGCTTGTCTTAACTTTTAGCATGATAGATTGGATCTCCTAATGACCCACTGAAGTCGTAGCTTAGAATTCGCTCAATGACCTCACTTCTTGTACGCTTAAATTTACATATCGATAGCATTCTAGGCATTGGCGTATTCAGAATGCGCAGAATGAATTCAAAGAGTCAACTCTCCTTTCCTAAAATTTATAATTAAAAATTGATTAACAAAATCTAATATTTTAAATCAAAATTAAAGAGAAAAAGATATTCTAATTTAAAATATTTAAAAAAACAATTCTTTTAAAAATTATTTATGATGAAAAAATTGATGAACTCTTTCCCTTCCCAAAAAAAGTCTAGGATTAATATTGTTGATAATGATCGACTGAACTACTTGATCAAATCCGCCTCCCAAATGATTACGCCAAACCGATCGATAATCTCTCTACACGGAGTCGTATGTTTCGAGAACCGCAAGTTTACGCCGATTGACAATGAAATTTGGGCGGAGGAGCCGTGAGGAGAGAGAAGATGCAGGCTCGAGCGGTTCAGACGGACGAAAGTCTCGGGCAACAGGCGTAGATATAGCAGAGAGCGTGTGTCGTTTCTCAGTTAAGTCTCTCTGCGGTTTGAAACACGATCGGCCTGAGAGTGTTCCATCATATGTGTCTATAAAACACCGTCCACGCGGGCGGCCGTGTGGGTGCGTACGTGTGCATCTGACCGGCCGTGGTCGCGTCGGTGTGCCTGCTCGTACTTGGACTGGTTTCTTAGAAGGAATCAGGAGATAATTAATTGTCCTCGCGGAGCCGGCATAACGAACCGCCGCCTCTCCTCCGCCGGTCCACCACCGGTCCTCCTCCCTTCTTCAACGCTCGCAGGCTTTTGTGCATAAAACGCATACCTTCTAGCTCGCATACGTCCAGCCCCGTCGCGCTTCTTCATTAAACCGCACGGTCGAAGCTTGTAAACTATCGATACCGAAGAAATTAATCGCTAACCGTAATTACCATGGATTTCACTGTGAAGCTAAAAGAATATTTATATCATTCCCTTACGGATGAATATATATATTTCTTATCTTCCTTGTTTTCAGATAATATTGACTGTTTTAATTTCGCAAATGTATTGCGCATGGATAAAAAAGTGAGATAAAAAATTAGCAGTTTCGAGATAATGAGAAGAAATTGACCATAAAGATTAATATACAAATTTAAAAAATCTTAATTTCAAAGAAATAATTCTTTAAAATTAAAATATTTTTTTCTTAAATTAAGATGTTTTTTTCAGTGTACTTTTTTGGAAAAATTTGTAGTTCTTCCAATTTATCGCTAAAAAGTAATTCTCTGCTCAAATTCACAATAATTATTCATAAATAAGAGAGACATATTTTAATTGATTTTATTGATATTATAGAAATCGTTTTATCTTAAATTATGACACTACTCTGTATATTTAAAAAATAAAGGTATTCAAAACGCGATTATAAAGCGCATTTATCATTAACATAGTTTTATGTTATACACTCTAAATTTTACTCTTATTTATATTTAGATATATATACTCTAAAATTTCAGAAATGAAAGAGCGCATTTGTCGATAAAAATATATTCTGAATACGGACTAAAATGTTTGAATTAAAATTATTTCCAAACTTCAAACCAGAAAAAATATAAAGATGTGATATTTTTCTTCAAACATCAATATAATTATTAATTATTTATTATTAATAATTATTAATTATTTTTGAATGAACACAAAGTGTCACAACTCTGAAAAAGGATGAAATTTACATTAAATTTGAGTAAGAGTTGCAATGTTTGGATTTTAAAAACATTGCAATTCTTGACGTATAATTTTAAAGAATATACATTAATTAAAAATATAATGTGGAAAGAAAGTGAAGTTATGCATACTTATGATACTAATTAAAATATTCTTCCAATTTAGAATTTAAAACATAGATACGCTCCTAAAAAATTGCTAATTTTGAGATGTGTCACTTTTCTATTAACGTGATATATTATTTTTAAAAAGATGTAATTTTAAAGTTATAATTCAATAACGAATTTCATCAAGGCATAAAATCTTTTCATAATCTAATATAATTTTTCTTAAAGATTTTTAATGCTGGTGCAATTTTATGTTCATTTTTTACAGTTTAATTTGTTATAATAAGCACTCCTATGAAAAAAAAAAAAAAAAAAACAAATCGAACTAGCCGAAGCTGAGAAAGGAGAGATTAAGATAAATAGTTCTCAAATAGTCACGGCGATTGATAGCTTCACACTTTTGCAGCATTAATCAGGAACATGGAACCTGATTTCATTTAGCAATGGTATTTCGATAATCTAGAAACCTCGTAGAAGCAGAATTTATGTTTCTCTCCACAGCGGATCAAGCTTGTTTGTCTACTCGAGATCCGCGAACGGTATACACCGGTTAGATCGAAACTGGAGCGCTCAAGCAATATCACGAATTCATATCATTAATAATCGGAAAATTATAATAATCGCATTCCTGATTATTTATCATTAATGCTTTCTAATCTTATATGCAAAAACAACAGCAAGATGAAACTAATAATTTAGATCACAATAATTCTAATTCTCAAATACCTAAATCCATATTTTTAAATCTTCTTAGAAAAAGAAGAAAATTTCTTCACAAAAACTCTAACACTAAATAATATTATCAATTTATTATTGAAAAACAGTAATTAATTGCTTATTTGGAATACTAAAATTACTGAACAATGCTTTTAATACTTGAAATAAGTAATTAGTTATTATCTCAATATTAAATTGGCCAGTATTAGATTTCTGTAAGAGTCTAATCTCTTTTAGTATGTGTGGCAAAATCGCGACCCCATTCAGCGCCATTAATCGCATGTAGTGTTATTAACGCGTTAACAACGCAACGTTGGACCGGTCTCAACTGCTCGCCGTATACGCGCTATTGTCACGTTTCAGCACGGGCGGTGGTATCGATCTCTCGGATTTTTCTTATCGATGTTAATGGGCTTAAAGCGGACGCTATTCGCGCAACTCGTTAGATCGGCTGGATTGTGCCATTGGGGGAACATTTAGATCTGTAGATTTATGATGACTACCGCGAATTTCGAGGCTATCGTGACTGGGCACGACCTGAAATACCCACCAGTATCAGCTATGATCGCTATAAGATCGCCACGACCGCCACAGCTGTTAAATATCCGGAGCAATAGGATATGTGATACTGGCCCTTGACATTCTTTTGCAATCGAACTAGGAATCCATCAACGGTCCCGTTGGAAGTAAAACGAAAAAATAATCATTTGTATAAATTTGTATAAAAAAAAACTGTATATCCAGGAAAAAATTGTTTATTTAACTAAATTATTTCATTTTTATCTTTTTTGATAGAGAATATACATATCTAAGTCAAATAAATTGTATTTGATTTATAACCGAATGGTCATACATATCTGATTTGTGCTTTTTTTGGACTCAATGTGTCACTGCAGCTATAAAATTTATAAAAATGTGTGTAAATTTATAAAATATGCATATATATTTACAGCGCACGTCAATAGTTATAACGGTAGCAAATATAATTCCTATGTAAAGATCCCTCTATAAACGTAACCTAAGATTTAACAGGAAAATCAGAAGTGTGAACAAAATAATATAGGATTGTCGACGATAAACGTATTCGCGATTTGTTCGACTCATGAGTCCCATTTACGATCATAAAATAATCCTCCGAGCACATGAGGCACCGATCAGTCGACGACGATCGATTCTAGACGCATTCTCGTATTTACGCGAGTTTTATCCATCGATTTATTCTCGCTCCTCGATCCTGGGAGAAGCAGATGTGTAAAGTAGAGCGCACGCGATATCTCGTTCATGGCTATCGCTCTGTCCCAGACAAGCTGGATATCCAGTTTCCAGTATTTCTTGGTTCTCCGCACTTTCGAGACCCTAATCCTGTCTACCTCTCTTTTTCTTTCTCTTCGCTGCACTCGGTGAGCAAAAATGGTGATAAAACCATCGATAAAATAATCATTTCATTATCTCTTAAATGGAAGTATTAGCGATAGTTATCATTTACATTTTCAAAGCAAGGGAATTTCATATATTTTTAAAAGAATATACAACTAAAAACCTTTACAATAAATTAAGAAAGAGTGTTATTAATAATTCGTTCTATTATTATGTTTATTTCGATTAGATTAAATCTCAATCAATTTTACTTTCTTGTTTTAGTTTTCTGAATCGGAGAGAGATAAAGAGTAAATTAAATCAAGATTAATCTACATTAATAGACATAAATAATGTAACCTACTCGATATGGCCTTGCTTTATAGATACATGGAAAGTATTTAAACTCTATTTGCCGAGGCATTTAAACATTTAGCTAGATACGAATCAACAAAATAATTATATAGGACACAAGCTGGTTATAGAATGTTACTTTTTGCAGCACTATTCGTACATTTACATTTGAATATCCTATATAATAATTTTGAATTTTGTTCATATAAAATTATTTTCAGTTCTGTATCTAGTTAAGTTTTTTTAAATACTTAAGCAAACTTGTTCTATTCGTGTAGTTACATGGATAGTTAAATGCACCCATGTAAATATTTTAAAATCAACGCCATGTAATAGAAGCAATTTAATAATTTAAAACTCTCTTAATAATATATTGAGGATAATCTCTATAAAGATCGAAATGTTTATAATATACGAAACAAATTATCATAAAGATTGTTTTTGTAAAAAACTGCATTGGCTTTTGTACTGCTTATTACTTTTTATTGATATTTTTAATATTTGTTCAAAATTAATGTTCAGAAATTAATTTCAATTAATGTTCAAAAATGTTTCCTATTTTGAATCTGAGCATCAATTTTCAATGTTCGACTCAATAAAAATTGCAGCGTTTAGCTATATGGATTAGTAAATTATGTTAAGAAAAATTTCTGACATTAAAAATGAATAATGAAGATTCTTATCGTTCAGTCAGAATTCTGATTATATATATAAATTAGAATTATAATAGATTCAACCAAAATTTTGATTTGTCCATTTTTCAATTAGAATTTCAATTATAATGCAATCTCTTTTTTTTAGCAAATATAATCAAATTATAAACAAGACAATGTAAATCTTTTAACTGATATTGATTTGACTGTCAAGAAGAAAAGAAAAAAAAAACGATCCTGACGATAACGGTCACAAGAGGAAGTCCGCGAAGCGCGCGTGCATTCCTGCGATTCAGACGTGTAAACTTGAGGACGAGGTGCGCGGGCGACACGCCGCTGTGCGAACGACCACTCGTATCTCTCCTGCTGACGGAGAGTGGGATTTTCTGCAAGGAGGGACAGAAGGGGGGGAGAGCGAGTGAGTGCGAGATCGAGAGCTCTGGTTTCGCCAGCCCCAGGGCTACCTCGGGCAAGTCCCGGAGAACGGTCAAGAACCTAATACACCTAATATACAAGGATTAGGCTGGGTCTCTGTCATATAAAGTTGAATGCATAATCCGATAATTCGCCGGGAAATCATCGCATTGTGCATATATTGTAATTATGAAAGTGAAGTTTAAAATGCCGAGTCCTTGAGACACATGCGGATACATTTTTCAAGAACGACTTACGTGTATATAGACGGAGATAAAAATAAGTTATCGATAATCTGGCAAGACTATGCTAACATAATCGGTTATTAGAGATATTTTATTGCTTTTTGGTTACCATGATAACACTAATAATAAAAGTAAGGTGGCAGTGTCCATAAAACGACTTCGTTCGGTTAATAAGCCAACGATGATATTTAATTAATGACGTACTTCGATTCGAATCGCTTTGATTTACTTATCTGAAATGCATATAAGGAACTTTTTGGCAACATCTTTTTTCCCTAGTTAATTTCGTCGAATCTTGTAGAAACGATAGCGATAATTGGGAAAAGAAGCATCAGTGGCCGGTTTCTCGCAGCGATTCGTTTGAAAATTATGTGATACGCGACCAGAGTTTCGCATATTCTTGGAATATTAATCGTGTATGGATTAAGAGCGGATATACAAATACCGGTTTTGATAGAAGAGAGAAACCGCGGAGGAATTTGCGGTAGCGCCAACTGATTTTTCTTCCATCCCGCTATAACGGTCCTTGAATTTCTCCACACGTTTGATTCCCTTTGTTTTAGCAACAAAACGATTGTATTAGAGTAAATATATTTTAGAGATATTAATTTTTAATTCACATTAATTTTATGTTAGATGTACACTGAAAGAAATAATGTTATATCAATATTATTATTTTAACTGAAAATTCAATAACAATATTAATAAAACAAATATCATGCTTGTTTTAATAACATTTTACTTGTTTCATTAATACTGTTATTGATTATTTTCAATTAAAATAATGCTGTTATATGTGGCATCATTTCTTTTACAGTATAGAGATTTACTCATTGTCAGCTAAAATGATTTGATCAGCTAAAATGAATTAATTCAAAATAAAACAATTTCTTTTAAATTTCAAACTAAAATTGTTGAATGTTTTCTCTCTGTAGAAAACTTTTTTTATTCACAAAAACGACATAATTCAAAATGTATTTTTTGTAGAACTCATATATTATTATCTCTTTAAAAATCTTAAGTGATATTTTAATGACAGATTGTGAAAAATTAGTTTATTTTTTATGATTGATGTAGTAATCTTTACCTAACTCATTCATGGTAATCTAACTATTAATAAGTTACGTAGAATATCTCCATCAATGTTATATATAT
>NW_017259344.1:162611-169242 GCF_001594045.1 Atta colombica
TTTCGTTGAACAATGTGCTCGCATGCTGTGAGAAGTTGAAAGCATTAATGATCGGTTTTAACGAAGCTTTCACTCCGGGCTAAAGAAATTAAAGAAGAAACAATACAATGAAATGATTAAAGACACTTTTCATACACACATACACTGAAAGAAAAAAATGGTTGCAATTATCATAATCTAACTCTAATTATTTTTGGTGCCAACTATTTATTTCTTAAAGAACTATGAATATAGCCATATAAAATTTTATAACTATAAAAATGGAGCTCCTAATAATTATTGTATTATGTAATTCTGGTAACAAATACCAAACACTTTTTTCTCACAATCAGTGCGGAACGTTCCGTTATTAGTCAAGTTTTATATATATATATATAAAACATTAAAATATTTTATGTATAACATAAATAAAATAAACACAAAGAAGAAAGTCTGTAGCAAGATTCAAAATAACAGAATAATGAATCTCTGAAGAAACAATATTATTGTCACAATAAGCGAGCAGCGATTAAAATGCGTGGAGAGAAAAATATCTCTTGTCGGCATAATGTCTGTCCGCGAGAAGAGACATTGGTCTTTTAGAATGGTAAATGTGACGGGACTTGAAGAAGAAAAAGATGGTGGTATCTTAAAATGTCTTCGTTCGGAGATGATGTGACGAGCACGTCGTGCCTTCTTCCTGTCACTGGTCGACAAGTTAAATATAGATGGCCGGCTCGTTTCCGCGGCCGTACACAATTTCTTCGTGAATGGAAATACGTTCAACGAATGTTCGTCTACGGCCTCCATTCATTTTTCTATAGAAGAATTTCTTTCCGTTTGTACCATAATACCTTCCTATTTACGATATATACAAAAGCGCATGTTATTAATCGTGCTAATGACCGATTAGAAGTATGTAAATTTAATCTACAGAGCAATTAACAATCCTTACAGGAGAATCCTTTCTTTATTACGCTTTAAATTTTTTAATGTTAGCTAATAATAAATAAATTAATAATTAACTATTTAATACTAACTTTCATTATTCTATACTATAATTATTTATTACTAATTCATTATTTTCATTATTTCAAATTTTTAATTTTAAACATTAAATTAGTTGTAATAATCAAATGTACGAGTAAGTGATATGAATTTCCTGACGAACAAATGGATTCAACGGATTTTCAAAAAATATTTTAATAACTTTTTTACTCATAATCGCGTAATTCTTCTATTATTTTATTTGTCATTTAAATTATATTAAAATCTAGACTTATATAAATAGCACTTGCACTGAAAACAATTTTGATCGTTTTTGGTCCAATGAATGATCGTTAATCAATGTCTGACTTAATGTAATTAATTCATTGATACATAACTGAATTCATTTATATTAGGTGTAGTAAAAAGAAATCCATTATTTTTGCATGAAATTGAATGGAAAAATAATGAATTTCTTTTTACTACACCTAATATAATTATAGATTCATTTATATAACTATACATATTCATTCTTGCAATTCTAGTAATATATTTTGTAACTTAAATCATTATGAGAATTTATTGGATCAATTTTCATTAATTCAATGAATATTTTATTGTATTTTTACATACAGTTTTGATTCAGTATGTTAATCTTTTGAGATGCTATTCTAAACTACACTGCGCTAAAAAAACATTTACAAATTTATAGTATATATATTGTGTATGTCAATAAAGTGCGTCAGTAAAATATTATTATGTTTCTCTTAAGATTCTAGATTGATGTAAACTCAATTTTTTAAATGTCAATGATCAGTCCATTTTAAGATATAAGTACGCCATAATAATATTTTTCCCTAAACGTACTTGCAAATCTAAAATTGATCATGCCTGCAAGACCCTTGTCCTGCCATTTCTTGCATAGGGAATGGCAAATTTTCGTGGCGAGCGTCGACGCGTGTCGACGGATTGAAATGCACGGTGTCGCACCACAGTTCCAGTACACGACGAGAAATTCTTAAACGGCAGGCCCATAGCGCGCTGCTGCCGCCCAGGAATGTGTATGGAAACGTTACGTTACCACCTTCGTCCTTTATTGTCCGACATGGTGACTGGCGGCGGGTCGCTTTTAGATATATAGACTGTCCGGCCTTACCGCGCGCGAACGTTCACGTTTCCTACGTATACATACGTGCTTGCATGTGCGTCCAACGCGAGTGTGGAAAGATAGATGAGCGCGCATATACGTGTGTGACGCGTGACACGTGTTAATCGTACTCGCTCTGAGGTCCCAACCCTTCCTTTGCACCTTTCCCTCCCCCGCTGATGTCTGACCACGACCGTGCCAACCGACTACACGCGGTGGACGATAGTCGCGGATGTACGCCGAGGTTTCCGAGGTACACGCACATGGCACGGATGCCTTAGAAATAAGGATATTGTCCTCACCGAACAAACGTTCATAATTTATAAGAAATTTTATACGTATATGTCATGGAAAATATATTCAGTAGATATCAATTTCAGATGTTCTAACTAGGCACTCTCGCATGATTAATAACGGTACTTAATAAATCGATGAGTGATGTGCGTATTGCATTTTTGTAACGTGCTTAACCGTTCGCCAAGTGCCACAGAATGTAAGTCAAAGAATGAATCACTATCGGTATCGTCAATTGCAAAATGCGATTTGATACTCGACTAGTTCAAACATGAATAGTTGATTGTTTTTCCTTTTGCTGTACGACTAACCGGAGCGTCACCGGACTCGTGCCACGTAAATAAGCCACGACGAGGGCCGGTCCGATCGAAACGATAGAAAACCAAAGCACGTTTCGTATGACACACATGTTGCAACCGATGGAATGCAGGTATTATGCCTCACCAGCATCGACATTTCTTTTGTGAAAATCGTCAGAGAAACGCCGACTGTCATCGATAAATTATACACGTATCTACGACCGACGTTTCTATTAATACACTCTACAAAAATTCAAAAATGTCCTCTCTCAATAACACTGGAAAAAGTCTGGTAATAGTTACCAAATGTATTTTGTATAATATTTAATAAATATTACCAAACATCATAATAGTAATTAACCGTTTGGAATATAATGATTAGAAAAGTGAGATATCTAATATTTAGGAAAGTAAAATTATTATTGATAAAATTATAGTTAGTTTTAGTTACAGTTTTAGTTAATTTTTTTAGTTTAGTTTTAGTTAATATTTGATTTATTTATTTTATCAAAGCTAGTAACTAGATTATTATTATACATTATTATTATACTTTTTCTTAATGAACAAATTACAAAAGTCATTCTGTTATATTATAAAAAGATCACCATTTACAAAAATTATACTGGTCAGTTTAATACTAGCCAAGTAATTAACTCTCTCTCTCTCTCTCTCTCTCTCTCTCTCTCTCTCTCTCTCTCTCTCTCTCTATTAAAAATATTGTTTAGTGCTTTTAGTACTTCAAATAAGAAATTAATTACTGTTTTGTATAATAAATTTATTAATATTCAATTGGTCAGCATTAAATTTTTGTAAGAATTGTTTAAAAAATCGAAGATTCTGGGGCAAGGTCATTTTATAAACATGCGAAAAAATATGTCTGAGAAAGTTTCTACTTTCGCGAGATCCGTAATGAAACTGGTATGCGCTAGGTATGCGCGTGGCTAGTTATACGGTTCCGATGATTGACGGTTTAGAGAAATCGCAGAAATCGTAGTTGACACTTAGTGGCGCATTGATCATCCATTTGCTGCTGCTGTCCGCCTCCTTCGTACTTGGCGTATTCTTTGGCGAGTGCGCAAGATATACGAGGAAATACGCGAAAGCTTGTCGATGACTTTATCTTTCCATCGTTACGACTGATCTCTCGCGATTGTAGCTCCGTGCGAATACCACATGATATCATAATCAACGGTGCCAACAATGACTATAATTTAGGATAATGTTTTAAAACTAATCTACAATATGCTCTTCATTTCTTGTTTTTTGCTTTTTTTCCACTTGTTTTTTTCTTATTCTTTCTTTGTTTTTAACGGCTGAGATAAAAGTTGACGAACTTCGGAATAAAAAACATTCTAGTAGACATAAACTGAAAGTAACATAACATCAATGTTATAATTTCGTATTCAACAATATAACAGTGTTATACAGTATTACACATTATATTTGAACGCGAAATTATAATATTGATGTTACGTTACATTTAATTGATGTCAACTGGGATTTGACAAAAAACATGACATTGTCGATAAAATGGTCCCGAAGAGGGGAAAAAGCAAGAAAAGAAGCAAAGAGCACATTGTAGATTAGCCTTTACCCATACCGCAACGTACCGCAACAAAGCGAAACTTTTGATCGAGCCAAGATAGAGTTCAGACTTAGGTCGCCCACGCATATCTGTTCGCGACGCGATGTTCGCAGCAGTTGCCAGGTTGGCTACCGAGTTGGTTCAAGAAATGCAATTCGCGAGTCCGATCTCTATCAACAATTTTAAGCTTAGTTGATGGTCTTATTAATCGACATTGTTGTCGGAACATCAATTGTTTTGCAACGATATTATCGCATTATTCGCAAATATATAAGATCGTTATAGAAGGTATGTACATAGAACGCGAAAATTAGAACGTTAGAAGATTATTATAAATATTATTAAAAATCGAAATTGATATAACTGAATGTGAACAAATAGTTTCACTCTCTATATTATTAGTATGTAGTGTTTATTGTGGTATGTATTATTAGTTTCTGCTGTCAGAGAAAGTCACAACGTTTTACAACAACATAGTGTCGATTAATAAAAATAATAAAAATTAGAAGAACGTGCCCATTACCTGGTGAGACCACATAAATAAAATTATCCAACCGAAACGTAAATTTTCTATATTTAATATGAGATTTTTTCTCAAAATTGCAGGTTCTTATTGCTATAAATACAAATTGCAGTCTTAAACAATTTGAATTGTATATGTTAGACTTTTACGCTTTTCAATAAATTAATATTTATTTATTCGAAACATGTATATATTTCTCTTATGTTTATTCGAAACACATATATAATTCTTTCATTTTTAATATGCGATTATAAATAAGCTTATAGTTCCGCACTAAGTAAGTTCTGAAAGATTTCGCTCGCGTTAAAACGAGATCTCGATCGTGTCCCAGTTTCACTAGCGTTTCAACTAAGGGGCAGCCCACGCGCGATTCGCTACCCGGCGAAACCGCGGAAATCGGAAGAACGCGTTCCGCACGAGTAACGCTCGCTGTATTAATGCGAGCACGCGCTAACCGGCTACATGTCTATCTATTTATACGCGTTATAGTTATACTTATAATACGCGTTTGTAGTTATACTTAAAATCATTATATACATTATATGTGCTTTCGATTTTCTGATGATACTTATTAACTAATGCTGCTTAAAGATATGACTGATTAAGTTTGCATAAGATAAGTTTTCATAAGATAAGTAGGCAGTGAAATATTATAAAGTTGAGGTCTTGTTACCGAATGAACATTGGTCGCGTGTACGCGCACGAGCGCGGGTAAAAGCGTGTAGAAGCGTGTACATGATCTTGTATGCAAGCCGCATTCTAGATTTAGCGCGTGTCTCCTCGCTTTCACGTACATTAAGTTAGTACCTTCATTGCAGGAATTCAAAAAATACAAATTTATTTTAAGCGTATTTTAATAGACAGAGGTTTAACTCGTCGTATTATATCTAAATAAATAAAATATACGTATTACATTATAGCTAATTAATTTCATATTATTGTTTAACATTTCTCTTTCTTTTATTTCTATACAATAATTTCATTATTTGTTTTGATAGTATAAAATATTATTGAAATTTCGCTAATATTTTTAAGATAGTCTTTAACAAAGAAAATAGAGTTGACCGAAATTAAAGCTAATGTTGATACAAACAATAGATCTCGAAAATATGACCAATAATAAGAAATTCGCAATTATACAATTAGTTTTCTAGAAGCGTGACGAAAGAGTGAGGCAACGTAAATGTGCGATTTATGCAAGTTTCTACATAAATTCCGTATATCATTTTAATCGATCAAAAAAACTATATGCGTAGAAAAATTAATAATTTTTAACGCATATTTTACAATTCTATCTCGGCAGCTTTTACCTTTTTTTCAATTTAAGGCGAGCAAAAAAAAATCGTCGTAATTGATTGAAACCACTGGATATTGTAACGAACAAATTTATTCGATACGACAGTTGTAAAAATCCAGTGATGTTTTTCTCTACGTAATTGATTAATTGCACAATATAGTTGAAAGTCACTATTTCAAGAAGGATGTATTATTAAAACTGCATATGATCGAAAAAGTCTAATTTAAAAAAATCGATAATAGAATTGATTGATTACGATTCTAATTTTAAAAAATTAATTTTGCATAAATATAATAATTTTAATAAATATAGGGAAAATCATTGTTATTGTTAATATATTACTGGGAGAAAAATGTTTTGTATTTATGATTGTAATAGCAAATAATTATGGTTATAAAAGCTCTATCTTTATAGAGCTCTTATAATTATAACTATTTGCAATTTTGCTTAATTTTCATAGTTCTTTTTAAGAAGTAAATTTTTTGGTAAATACATTATTTTGGTATATAAAATATATATA
>NW_017259344.1:169260-187602 GCF_001594045.1 Atta colombica
AATAATTATAAAAATGGGAGGCTTCAATCATAATTATATTTTACCATGCAATTATAATCACAAAGACGAAACATTTTTTAGTGTCAAAGTCTAATTATATATTTTTTCTTGGACAAAATATTAATTTTTTCAGTTCAGGTGAAAATCGACTAAGAAATGTTCATATAAAGCTATATTCCAAGATTACGTTATATGTACTATAAATTCTTTGTTTTCAGCTGGCAATGAATTTTAGAATATCGTCCATATAAACGCCTTATTTGATCAAAGCAGTGCCTAATAATATTTTTTGTGTAAATTTGAGAGATATTTCAGTTCAAGAAAAATATTATATGTGCGAATTATTTATTCAATCTTGAAACACAGATAGAACAAACACAGATAGAACAAAGATGGAGACCTAGAACAAATGTGTGATATCATAAATTAAATTAACAATTAAATATTACTGATATTAATGAGCATCTTTAAAACACTGTGAAAAATTTTTTTCTTGGGTTTCGATGGCTGCTGATCAGCATATCAGACGCATGAGAAATAAATGTAATCGAAAAAATGAGCATTCAAAAGTACTGAGATATAGGGACAACTTTGTTATCCTAGATGCTACGACCACCCTATTCGTCCCTGTTGAAAAGTGCGTCGACATGCAAATTCCTAACAGTGGCCAACAATAAGCACCCTTCATGACGCGTAGCGTGGGGGGTTTTTTCGGGGGGAAGTGGAGAAGGGGTTTCAGCTGTGCGGGAGGTGAGAGGGGTGGTGAACACCCTTTCCCGCAGGCACATACACGCGACTCACGTTGACTCGTTCAGAGTAAAAAAGACCGAAGGTGAGGCGTCCCTCTCCTTCTTTTCTCCTCTCTTTCTCCATTTCGCTTTCTCACTCGACGGATCATCTGCATATCTAAATAATCGAATGTAGCCATGTGTCGTGGCGCGACAAAGAGAGCGAGACCTACGATGGAAAAGGATGTATGGCGTGTGCGCGTCTCGTCCGCTGGTAGCCCCGGCGGTTCCCTATTTTGCATTGCAAATACCGTCGCGGTCCCCGGGGTTCCTTGAACCAGATCCGATTGGCTCAGTCAGTACCGCGAATCTAGATCTATCTCTCTTCGTTGGACCTTTAATCCAGCGGACGCGCTTCATTGATTGTCGATTGAAAACCGCCACCTAACCACCACACCTCCCCCTCGACCTCTCCTACTGTCGCTTTTTTTTCTGCATTATCGCGCTTAGCCTCAATACTTCGCATTCTATCTAGCGTGTAGATCCGTAGTCTTGGCTGCGGAAAATCATTTCCATCCCTGCCCATTGTAGGCCGGGATATGTTCGTTCCCGACAGCTGCACTGCTTCGGGAATATATTAATGCGCGTGTTGATAAATGGCAACGCGAAAGAAAGTTAGACGGAAAGTTGGCGCGCGCGCCTCGGGCAGATTTGGATGGATGGTTCTATGAACGCATCGTTAGATAGCAAAGCCCGATACGTCGTTCTGGCCTATCAGACATCTGTTTGGCATTTTGTCGCGCGTGCCGCGCAGAGAGACTTCGACGAGAGGTGCATTACGATGTTCTCTCGACCGGTCACTATAACGTTAATACCTACGCCTTCAAGGACATGACTGGAATTAAAATCCCCGTGACGACGAAAAACTTCAGAACACGGCACGATGTCTGCGCCCCGTTAAATAGTGACAAGTAATAGTCATGATTGCAACATAGTCCTCAGAAATAAAAATTACAATCTCGTTTATATAAAATTTATAGGGTAGGTCACTCACATACTTCAACGTAATACAACTCAAAAGATTAAGAAAAGAACTAAAGATCTCTTTTTAACTTGAAATTTATTGAGTAATCAAATAACATGTATTGGCAGGAAGAATATATTCTTAACGTGATCGAATCTTTGTTTTCGTTTTTTTCAATTTTTCTTAAAAAATCATTCTTTTTGAATTGTTGATGATTTTTTTAAAAATCTTTTTTAAGTTGTGATGATTTTGATTTGTATAAATTTAAATTAGTTCATTTTTGACGATTGATAGGGTAATATTTACTTGATTCTTTCATGATAATAATATGAAAATGTTTTTTATTTGTGTCACTTTTAAACTAATAAGAAAGTGATATTATGTTGCACAAAGAACGAAGATAAAGATTTTCAATTAATTTATTCAAATCATTGTATGCTATCGCTCTTGTTATTCAAAATTTTAAGAGAATGACAAAGATACTATTAAAGTACAGTTAGACTTAGTTAGCGGTCGAAACAGGAGCATTGTACATTGCTATCATAAATCTCATCCAATTTCCATTGCTCTTTTAATCCCACGAAAGCGAGCACCGATCGTCAAATGTCACTTTAGTTCATACTCATTCCATTCTTTTCCGAGAGTCACCCCGTGTGCGACGACAAGCCGTTGTAATCGGCACACGCGCCAATTGGCAGCTGCCATTTCGGTAATGAATCGGCAAGCTGAGATGTCCTCGTTGATTTATCGGCTGATTAGCATACCAGACAAAATCTATGGGGTTGCACGCATTTGCTTGCCCCCTACCTCCCCCCCCCCATGCATCATCGAATCTTAGTTCAGCTTTGATGTCGAGAACTTGTGAAAAATCATGATTTCAATGACATGTTTTAATAATAATGAAATTAAAATTATTTGATAATAATATATAAAATTTTTTCGTAATTTTTGTATTTCTTTCATAACATTGATTTATATATTTAAATAGTAATACAATTAAAATTATTTGATAAAGTAATTCTTATAATGTGTTATAATCTTTATAATTCTTCTTTCTGTACAATTTTTCTTAATTTATAAAACTTGATTGTAACTTTAGATATAAATCGTAACTCTATCAAAAAAGCGTTGAATATAATAATATTATTAAGACGAAATACAGTCATTGCTTCCGCCATTGTCAGCGACTCGAATAATTCCGCTGATTCCGTTGTCGACCACTGATATTCACCGTAACTTGAATTCGTTGCCTTTCGAATCGAAATACTGTCCTTATCGCATATAGTCCATACCAGAACCGGCTGGATCTCTCGAGATGTAAGTCCGAGTTTTGTGTGGGCAACCGCCTTCTTGCATTGTACCTGCCCGAGAACAGGGTGCGCGAAATGTCGCACCGCAGGTAGAGATCAGATTGACTTACGACCCGTCTGCGTTATTAATAGCCCGGATTTTACCGGCAAAACAATCAGCAAGGCGACACTACTTACGCGACTTAGTTAATCGATCTATCAATCAAGTTTCACGCGTGACGTCTGTCACCGAAAATATGCTTGCTTGATAAAATTTAATACAAGATATTTTACTGTAAGTATTATCAAATACTGTAAGTATTATATATCAAAAATTATCATTCATGCACAAATCAACTTGGCTAATTTTGCATTAAGATAACCAATTAAATTTAACCTAAAATAATTTAGTAAACAAAAAAATTTTTTTAGTAATTTAATAAGTGTCAAGAAAATAATAAATACAGAGTGTACTTGATAATTCAATCACGAACTGCTTCTCTCTCTTTCTCTCCTGAATATTATCGCATTATTAAATTGATAAATCATTCCTGCTCAGCACGGTCGCATAAGGATAATTTATTTACGGCAATAATTTAACTTCCGGAAGAATCGAAGAACCTCCTTCGCAAGACGTTTGCATATTCCACAAGGGGAATGGCGAAAGGCAAACTCGTCGTGTATTGTGAACCATGTTCGGGTCGCAGGTGGACGGGGCTTGACTTATCATTGGCGTGAGCGCCGGTCTTTCCGACAGGTGAACTGATCGCGAAAAGTGACCTGACGAGTGACCCGACGGTCACAGCTGGTGCAACCATTGAAGTCGTGTTAATACCGACATCTTTGCGTCCGTCCAGGTGCTTTCGTCAGGTCAACCGCCTCATTATTCCCCGCCTAGCCGGGGACGGACTATGGATTACTGTGCCACTTTATGGCAGGCTAGGACTCTATAGATTTATGCTTCTAACTGTTCAGGTAACCGATCTGGTATTATTGCGCTGACTGACGAACCAATCACAGTACTCGGTCGCCTTGTATACGCCTCACAGACTCGTAAAATTTCCCGATTATTACCAGCGATACAAAACAATGTTAATGAAAATGGCGCACAGTTGCATCCTAAAGATCGTATTAAATCTGTTTATCGATTTATATTAAGCCGGACTTAATTAGATCCACCGATATATGTTTAATAATATCTAAAATTTGTTAGTGCTTGACTGAGCATAGATGATTCGCGAATAACTGTGCTCCATTAAAAAAAACTTGATAAGAAAGGAAATTGTGGAGATTAATAATCTACGTCGCATACGATATTACTTCGAGAATAAAATATATTAAGAAAAATAAGAAATATCCCTCTAGAAATAATTAATTCGATGTTGGATGATATTAATGGCACTGATTCATTGATATCAATTTAATTAATCATTTCTGGCTGGAGGTAGACTCAAAACCAAAAAGCGAACAAATACAAATATCAGTTCTAATTTTTGAGATAATTTTTGAAATAATCAAACTTCTAAAATCGATTAGTATAAACTTTGTCAACATCAAACTATCTTCATCATTTTGGAAATGCGCTTAAAATATAGACAATATAAATTTTTCTACAAATATTATTTATAATAAATATTACATCTGTGGAATGTGGAATCTCTATTTTGTAGCTATCTTGAGAAACGAGAAATTTAAACTAGTGTAAAATGGTGATGTCATCACAACACTCAGAACCTGTTATCTATTCTACTGAGTCGCCAGATGCATACGTGACACCGTAACGGTGATATCTCGAGAAGGAACATTTCCACATTCATAAGAACTCCTGCCACGGTGTTGGGGTTTCACAAATACATTTGCAAAGTTCTTAAAAATTATTTTATCTCAACCTTGTAATATTTCTTATATTTCTATATATAAATCTTTTAATAAAGCAATTATTATAATAATCATGTTTATTAATCTTTTCATAATTTAATTCTTTGGAGCTGCAAAAAGTTTGTAATGACTATATCAGAATAGAGATTCCAATAAACAAAATTGAATTGGTATTGTTTCTTCTGGTTGATTAAATTCAATCTCAATCTCTATACTGATAAGAACATTACACCGTTACTGATGCTGAAGATCTGTAGACCCATTTAATTTATGTTAATTAAAAAGCTAATTAATTTCAAAGAATTAAAATGACATAATTCATAATAAATATATAATTCATAATAAATATAAAAAGGAATGAATATCTACCAAACATACATTAATAAAATAATCCAAAATTATAGATGTAATATAAAAAAATTGAATTGTTTGACAAAGAGATTTATAATTGAATATATCCAATAGATCTACCATTATTAATTCCGGAAGGTTACAATGTGTGTGACTATCTAATATCAGTCAATACATTTTACTGTAAAGGAAACAAATGGACGAAGAAACTGTGATAAGAACCGGTATGATGCAATCGCAGAAATTCGATCGCGGCCACCCATGTTCGCGTTGTCCCGGCCCCCGGGAACCTGACGGAAAAGAGATCTTCTTTGAATCGCGGCACCGGAGGTGGCTGACCCTGGCGAGTTTCCAGGGATCGAACGAATGCGAAAGAGATCTCCTCTCCTGAACGATATAATATCAACGCATGAACGATATCAACATCGCCCCATCATGCACCAGCTATATCAATATTATGCTTAGTCGTTTCTTGGTAAAACGTGCCCCACCAAGAGAAACTGTTGCGTCTGCAACAGCAGAGACTATATATCGCCGGTGACGAAGACGTCAAATGACTGAATATTAACCAGGAAATCGAACAAAGCTCCTCTTCGATACCGAAGATTGAAATCGATATTGTTATTCTCATTCGATGATTATTTTCAGCGATATTAAAAATTTATTGAAAAATGTCTCGCTTGTAATTTAAAATTTATGTTAAGCTGAGATAATATTTCTTGCAATAAATTATTTATTGTTTTTAAGATACTTTAACATCAAATTATCATTATCTTTCTAATTATAAGATTAGCTTATTAGCATAAATATTATTAAATTGCTTATCAATTTAATATATGATATATTACTACTCTAGTTTTACTCATGATTGCGTTTCAAGCTTGGAAGAGATTTCAGGGTGCTTGTTTACATAGAATTGCATTGTTCTCTCTAAAACTTTCAGAGTGAATTTCACTCTAAAGAGTGAAATTTCATTCTTAAAGAGTGAAAATTGAGCCACTTTCTTTTAAGATAGACTAAAGAATATAGGTATAAACCAACACCAAAATATTGAAGCACTAAGATCCGCTTTATGTAACCAAATAGAATGTCTTAATTAAAATTTATGTTAATTATTTCAAATAAGGAAGATTGATTTTTATATTCAATATATTGCAGAATCTTTTTTTGTACTGTTGACATGAATATGTAAAATATATTTATCATTTCTTCTATCTTAATCGGCTTAAACCTTAAAAATTTTGTGGATTGATAACTTTTGCCGCAATCTTTATAAATCTTAAAGCCTAATAAATCGAATCCATGCGACAATATCGTTTCGTCGTATGGATGTTGCTTAACGACTCGAATCGCGGACGTTTCCATTGTCGACACGGCCGTCGGGTTTCGTTCTAACATTGAAACGCCTTGGTGAGTTGCGCGTAGGTATACACATATATATATATGTATCGTATCAGGCGACCGACCGTCGATCGATCGAAACGAAATGTCATTTACCACATATATAGGAGTTCCGGGAGTAGAAGAAACTTTCGAATTTAAATTATGATCGGTTTCGTAAATTCACAAGTCATCCGATCGTTACCTCATCGTATATTTCGATTCGATTAGAATCGCGTATCCTCCCCTATTCACATCTAGATCTCAATAATAATCTCGCATCCATTACGATTGTTAACCAACGTTCCGTTCTCCAACTGCAGATCCAATTTTTCGATAAAATCAAACACTGCTTCAATTAATGTTGCTAATATACATCGCAAAATAATTAAAGCCTCTAATTGAACAAAATTTTAAGTCATGTGTTATAAATTATTTTGAATCAGAATATATAATTTTTTCGATAATAAATTAAAAATTACATATGAAAAAATGATAAATCTTTAACTGTTGTAAATATCAACTAATTTATATCTATTTGCTTTACGTAAGAAATCGGAGCAGCTGGAAAACGGACGTGACGAGTCACGCAATTTGTCGTCGACAATGCTATTGTCGACTCGATTTTCAAAAATCTACAGAAGACACAATGGTGATGAGAGAGAAAAAAACGGGCCCGGTTTCGACACGACTGCCTCGCGTAAAAGGATCTGGCCTACGTTTTCCTTCCGAATTTCGGATCGGGGACGAAGCGTGCATGAAGTCAACGGCAAGTGTCAGGTGACATCGAAATTCGTAACGGGTGCAAACGGATATATACAACGGGCGCCAGAACTAAAAGAGGAAGAATGTCCCTTTTTGCCTGTAGATCGAGTAAGATCCTCGGGGTGTGGAAAGAACGAGATTTCCACGCTCGACCCTCACCAACGTAGATCATAGGGGCAAAGGCTCACTAAATACGCCCTTAATGTCGCGGCTGTATTCTCTGGCAGCCTGCGGTTACGCAATTTCTCCTTCGTTGACTTTTCCTTTATATATTAGACAGGATTAAATCTGAACTTCGTTTTCGGGCTTGATAGCATAAAAGATGAGAGATATATAAAATAACAAAATTATAATAACAAAATGAAATATATAAAATTATAATAACATAAAAATAGATTATGATCTAATTGATGCTATAAATACTATGAAGCATTCTTTGATTGGATAATTATTAAAACTTTTTTTTTGATGGATCAATCAAAAGTATTCGGGGAGCGCACTATCAGTGCTATTATGTTATTCTATCTTCATTGTTCATTAGACGTAAAACAGAGATAGACGCTCCCTACAACTCCCTACAAGTCTGTGACTCAGTCAAAGCGATTCTTAGTGCCTCATAATATTTATGCGCAATTTATAATTTTCAATTCATGCAAAATTCACTGATTATTTGTCAGTCTTGAAATATAGCTCATTTTAAAACTAATGCTGTAGTATCATAAATTAAATCAATACAAGCAATTTGATAATACTCATACTAATAAGCATCTTAAAATACCGTAAAACGTGTAAAGAATATGGATCCATATTTTTATAATTGTTTAAACATAACGTGATAATTTGAAATTAAAATTTTATTTTATTATGGACAGACTACAATTATCTTTCACATTGTGCTTCTCAATGCGCCGCATCTTTACAATTTTCATATAATCGACGAGAAACGAGAGCAAGGCGAGCTGGCGAAGCGGGACCGAAGCTAGAGATACGAACGCGAACGGATACGATGACGAAGCGAGCATTAACGAAGACGAAGAAGAACGTGCGATGGATCGGAGTGGGCACACAGAAAAGAAACAAGAGCATCTAAAGTCCGTGAGGTGAAGCAATCGTCCGTCCGTGGATTCATGGGTTTCAGTAGATCCGCGACGTGCAGGTTTCTCGATCTCCTCTTTTTAATTTTGAGAATCCAGTTAGTCTTCCGAGAGATACATCGGACAATCCTCGGGTTCATTTGAATAAGCCGTGTATGTACTAGTCGGCTGATACCAGGGACTGATGGTGAAGGTCCGCGCGGGCGGAAAGAAGAGTGACGAGAAGGAGGAAAAAGAGAAGCAGAAAGAAGACGACCAAGGATGGAAATGTACGCAGGAAGGGTTCGCAGGGGAGAGGCAGGGAGCGTATATCGCTTACCATGAAGCGCGACTTCACGGACAGGTGCACCTACGTGCACCAACACGTTCACTGCGAAAAAGGCACGGGCATTATACATTATGATTCGTCATTTCGGAATAACAACGAAGCGCGGCGCAGCCACGCCTTTCTTCGCATCATGGAATTCTACATTTGGGACACGTCGTCACCACGCAAAGAGACGGAAACTTTACCGACGAATATGCGTTTCTGTAATATGCAGTAGCTATAATATTCTGTAACTTCTGTGTGCTTGGGGAATGTATAATGGAATACGAATTCGTCAAGAATGTAATTAACGATCGATGATAATATAATTGAATATCCCATATTATTATATCATTACTCTAGATAGTTATAAATATTAATAATAATAATATGTCAATTCATACATGGAACCTTACAACAATGTTGCAGCAACACTGCAAGTTTCAATAACATTACAATAACTTTGTAATGTTGTTGGAATATTTTCTGTGCTTATTTGAGAATTTCTTAACCTTCTGGAGCTGACGGTGGATCTATTAATTATAAATCTCTTGTCAAAAATGTCAAACAATATTCAATTTTCTTTATATAACATTAAAAAAGTTTTAATTATCCTTATTAAAATATATTTTAGTATATTCATTCAGCAGGAAGATTAAATACCGTTTAAAAATTACAACTTATGAAGAGTAATAATCCAAGCAAAGTAATTAGTTGTCTGGTAATCATGAAAAACAAGCAAGTACTCGTGTACTGATCAGGAGAAGCAATCTCATAGCTGTCTGTTTTGAAATAACTTTTTTATGAAACTAAAATTCCTTCAGTTTAGGTTTACAGAAACTAAAGACAATAGCAAAGTCTAATTTTTTTATTCTTAATGTCAAAGGGGCGCTTGGTTCATTTGAATAAAGTCGTAGATTCATTAACTCGGTAGGAGATCGCGAAATAATCCGAACAAGCCGCTCGCGCGTACTTTCAGTTAATTATGATTCCAATGTGTTAATGACCACGTGCCTCAGTGGTTCATTACTTTCGATGAAAAAGAAAGAGCACAATGGGTTACATGCCGGGTAATAACCGGCGGCACGACCCGAAGAATGCTGTCGACTCGACGATCTCGCCGCGCTGACACGGCGATAATAGACGCTCGGACGACTATGAATTCGCGGACAACGATGTTAATCGCATCTTCGAATCGCAAAAATCGATCGCCGATCGACGCGAGCCGAAGGACGACCGACAAGAAACGATCGCTCACGACGTACCGAGATACCTTCACGTCTTGAATTTCAGCAAATCAAAAACACTCGAATTTCAGCATGTTTCTCGCATCGTCACGGCGAAATTATTCCTATTTTGTCGTTGCCTTTGATCTAAAGACGAGGCATCTTCACGTGAAATCCGATTTCACGCACGTCCATTAATTCTTGATTGGCTAATTGATCGACGCTGAAAAGAGTGTCATGGAAGTCGGACGTATCCTCATCGAAAAATAAAAACCGCGCAACTTCTTTTTTAATCTTACAGTTTAACTCGTATTGACGACATACAAAGCTTATACATGTATGTTATAGACACTATAAAAAGTGATTTTAAAATTAATATTTTTAATAATAAATAAATTTGTAATAAATAAATATATGTGTAAAGTAACTTGAATTAAAATACAAATATAAAGTTTAAAAGATCAAAATAAACGAGCAAATAAAGAGTAATCAAGTTAATAAAATGTATATTTAATGTAGTAAAACAAGCGGTATGTTTTGACTTGATAAAGTTATCTTAGTAGCTATAAAAGAATCTAACAAATACACATGTAAAATAATAATAAAGTTTTTGAATATACAATAACGCCGATTAAAATTATGTAACATTCAAAATATCAATAGATTGTTTGAAAAAGTTACAAAAGTCAATACAATTAATAGTGTATATCAATTCATTAATTAGTGAATTAATAAATTAGTAAAAAATACAAAATCTTAATATCATGATATCAACGATTGAGACATTCCATGAACATCTAAGAATATACACTGGATATCAACGCTATATAAAGTTGGTTTCATGTTGCGAGATATCGTCCTGGACGATGATGTCTTGGATTTCAAATGTCAGGCCAGCGAGTAAATGCGGACGAACGTCGATTTCCGAAACGTTTCCTGCCTCGTCACGCACCGCGACAGTTCAAACAAACAGCGCGTCGCATTTCGGAAAGCGCGCGCACGTTCGCGCAGTGGAAAGCTTAAAAAAAATGAGAAAAAAATCGAAGGAGCTCGATTCTGTCTCACTGAGGTGATTTTAGCTAACGCGTTTCCGTCGCTCTTTTTTTTTCAAATATATTTCCGCTCTTTGCTCTCTGTTTCCAAAGGATACTGATCCTCGATCGAGATCGAGAAGTGGCATAGTATGCCACTTTGCACCCGCGAGCGACACAAAACGTCACACCAGGGCTATTAATCCCCGTGACAAAAACACGGCGGCCGAAAGCGCGCGCGTACTAACGAAAGTGAATAAAACGAGGCTTTTAATAGCAATCGCCGCGCCGCAATAAAACGAAGGCATGCCTCTCGTTCATTTACGAAGGCGATACAAGACACCGGTGCGACCCACGTTTAAATTCGAAGAGTGCAGAACACACCGCGATCGACAGGGACAAAAAAGGACGAGGAAAAAGGGTGAAGGGGATATAGTAGGGTGGAGGCGGTGGCCGAGGGGGACAAATACTCTCTCTCTGGTGTGAACTCGAATGGAAAAGGAGTCACCCGCGGGAGAATAAGAGAACGGAAGGAAGGAAAAGAAAAAGAATAATGCGGAATACGAGAATCACCGAGAAAGAAGCTCCTCTGCCAAGAGAGAGAGTAAAATGAGCGAGACCGAAGAGAGACCCATGAGCGATAACACCGCGGAGAACGCGGGAGGAAGAGATCGAGAAAGAAAGAAAAAGAGACAGCTGCATGAGGAACGAAGGGGACCAAGGGGGAACTTCTCGATAAAGGAATGAGAGAAAGGAGGAGAAAGAAAGAAAGGGTAGAAACGAAGGGTGAGAGGACGAGAAGAACGAGCTCTCTCGTAAGAGAGCTTCTCGCTTCTCTCTTTCTCTCTCTCTCTCTCTCTCTCTCTCTTCCCTTCTCTCCCTTTTTCTCTCTCATTCACTCTCGCGCACATACGCAGGAAGGGACAGTGCGCCTCGAAGGACGAGGAGCTTTGCAAGAAGCGAGACGAAACTGGTCGCATTCCGCGGGACAAGAGACGGCGCGGACGGCGGAGACGGAGGAACGGCGGGACAAAAGAGGATCACGCGGGTGATTACAACATTAATAAACAAATGAGCCTCGAGGCGGGAGAATTTGCCATCCAATCGGGCACTGGAGGCGGACGCGAGGCGGAGTCACCTCCGACCAACCTCGAGGGCCTCACGAGGACGCTCGCTCCCTCTCTGGACCTCTCCTCTCCTTCTCCCGCGTGCCTCTCCTTCACCAAATTTCTCCTTCTCGCTTACTGTTCTAGTATCTCTTCTCTTTCTTTATTACTCTCTCCCCCGCTTCTCTGTGGTTCTCGCGCTTTTACGTATACAAAACGCGACGTGCACGCTTCGACGCGAAGACAACGATGCGTTAAAGCATGTTCTCGTTCCTCTATCTTAAAGATATGACGTTATTTCGCATGTAGTGTATTAGTACTCCTGGTATTGCAAAAAATCAATTTATTCTGGATTTATGTTGGATTTTGTCAACCTCCTTATAATTGCTCATCAATATTAGTCAATGATAACTAATTTGTATTCCTTTCTTGTTTAATATTTTTTAAAGAATTAAAACAAGTTTGTAATAATATAATATTATATTAATGACTTTGTATGCCACTTTGAACAAAGCAATAACCAGCAAACAGAAAATCGAAATCCTCAACAAAGAGTAAGATGGTTGAGTAGGCAAATGACATTATACAGTTAAACTGAACGTATTCAAAGTCCATAAAAAGATAGACAAATCGGATTATGCGCTCGATGGAAAATTCTATTTGAATTACTAATGCACTAACGGATAGATATCTTTCAACAAGGAGCTAATGAAGAATAGTTTTAATAAATTCTCAACAATATTACTGACAAATAATATAACAAAGTATCATTATATAATATGGATTGACAATATTACTGGAAATTGTTATTTATTCTTAATACATATGATTGAATCATTCGTGTGCATTTCTTTTCTTTGAAATATTAGAAGCATCTGATTAAATAATGATTCCTTCACCATTCCTTTTCTTTTTTTTTAATACATAACTCTACAAATACTGTCTAATCTAAAGATGTTAAAATATATTTATGAAACACGCTTAAATAATTTTTGTTTACTTGTAAAGGTGTGAAAATTAACTCAGATACGAATCTATATAACAATGATCCGGAAAATCATCGTGTATCAAGAGTTAATCTGATTTATTAACTTAACATGTACAAAATAAATATTTTGGCATGTATTGAAGAGTAATATTTTCTGAGATTCACTAATTTATAATAATAAAATTATTTATAATATCTATTAAAAGAACCAATAATCAAAAAAGAATATTAAAATTAGTAACAATGGATGAGTAGTTTTAATAAATATACATGTATTTATTTTTTCTTAAAATTTTCTATTCCTATAACCAGCAAGATGAATTCATTATTAAAAATATATTTACATTAATTTATACAATTACGTGTTTAATATATAATTACATAATACAATTTTACATATAATTAATACGATTAATACGATTTTATAAATATTATAGAAATAATTCGCTGAATTATTGCCTGATGACCATAATTCATTATGTTAATACTCTAAAGCCCGTGTCACACTATGAAGATTGAGAATTGCGATAAAAATTAGAATTTAACCAATCAAAATGAAAGTGATTAAAATTAAAATTATTTGATTGGTCAAACTCTAACTTCTAGTTTAAAATATTTCATGCAATGCGTAGTGTGATACGAGCTTAAAACGGAACTAAAAATATTAATCGTTCGGAAAAAAGAAATGTATATTTATCGAGAAGAGTACTTTCACGTGGCCACATACAAGAAACACGATAAACGACGTGAGAAAGGAAGCGAAATAAACGTTCGTTATCGAATAACGAGTCGACCAACCGCGCGATTGGCGTGCAACACGAGGGTAAAGGTGGAACGGGAGGTTGCGATAGAAATGGAGGTTGAAGAAGTCGTACCGGGAGCATGCGCCTCGCCTTAATCTTTTAAAGCCCGAATTAGGCTCGGGCGCGCCCTTTCCTGCATTCGAGGAGACCGTTCTTCGCTTGCTCACGAGGACTGTTTGCCTTCCCGCTTAACCGGAAGCGAGCCATTACCGGAAACTTAATAGTCCGTGAAAACAATAGAATTACGTGCGCGGATCGAATAAAAATCGGAGAGGCGAAGCTGCCTTTTTGCGACGACAACGACGACGATGAGGACGAGGACAGTGTAGCGCGGGAGGAAATTGCCTCGCGCAGTGCGCCGTGCCCCGTATAATCGTTCTGGAAATCTATCTCGCTCCCGTCGTTAAAGAGAACGGAGACGTTCGCGGGAAAATCATTTGCCCTAGTCTACGACCTGTCCCTCTTCGGCCACTTCTCCATCGCCTCTCATCGCGCTATTACTCACTGTACTACGTCCGCACGTGACCAGAAGACTCGGCTTCTCTTTCTTTCAATACGTTTGCCCATTGCGGAAAACATCAACAATCAAAAGAAGATTCATCGATCGCTCCCCAGATAGAACACAGAATCCATAATGATAGAACATCATTATGACTTCATTTGAATGAACTTATAAGTGACAAATAAGATCGACAAATAAGGTCCTTATTATATTATTCCTAATACACATGTTAATTTTTCGCTCCTTTACTGCACATGATAGATGCTTAACTTAGATTAATTTTTATCACTTTTACAATTCTGTTAGATATCAAAGAAGCGATAATAATCCAATCCCTCTGGATTAAATAATATTTTTTTTGTTATTTTTAATATATAAATCAATCTATTTCTGTTAGTTTCAAAACAAAAACAATTCGCGTCCATATTAACATTTAATAAATAATATACTAAATTTAAATCAAATTTAATACATTTTTTTTATTTAAATTTACCTCTATTATTTTATTTAAATTTATTGAGCAGGAAGTAGCAGCCTACACAGAAATAGTTAAAAACAACTTAAATCGGGTAATTTGACATTATAAATTTAACAGTGAAGTATACAAAAAGTATTAAATTTTTATATTACATATACTTTAACATCCTAAAAAAGTATTTGTAAAGTTGAGTATTTAAAGAAAGAAAAGGACAGAGATCATTATTTAATCAGGTGCTCCTAGTTATACTTCAAAGAAAAGAAGTGAGCAGGACACAAATGATCCAATCCTGTGTACTAAGGATTATGACTTCTGTGTTCTATAAAGATTTGTGTTGAAATAATTCCACTCACATATAATGGATTATGCAATCTAATGATGCTTGATATTGAAATTGTCTTCGACCAATTATTCTAGATTCATATTAAACATTTAGAATTGATCAATGTAAATGATACGCCTTCCGATGTGTAAACTACACTGTATAATGTACACAGATTTGTATTTCATTAGAGTAAATTAGGTTTAACAGGTATTACATTCCGCGTAACTCCAATGATGGATGATGAGTGATCCGTCATCTATGATTTTGCATATGGGCGTCGGCAGCTGCTGCATGCATATTACATACTTGCCGTGGTAATATCGATTTCGTATTGTCATATTATACGACACATTACGCTACTTTATCGCTAATCCATTTTAGATTATGCATTCTAATTTTCAAAATTTCGATGTATCTGATTTGTGACATTTAACAGTTTCTCGGCGATATAGTGTAATAAGATTCTTCTCGATTTTAGATGCGATCTCCCATGGTTGTACGTGTGTCCTTTAGCATAATCCCTTCGGCGATCCCAGGGCTCATAGTGGATACCAACGCACAGGAGCATTTACGGCACAGAATCGGGACACATGAGTCTCATCCTCATCCTCTTCCTCCAGTATGCCACGGTCAATCCTCGTCTACGTCGTTGTCGTCGTTGTTGTCGTGGTCACACTACTGATAGGCAGACCCTGCAAGCATCAGCAACGGTAGAAGTACCAACGGCAGCAGCAGCAGCAGAAGCAGCAGCAACGCCCGGGCATCAGGTTGTCCGATCATCCTCGCCCTAATGAAGGCTGGTTTATCTGAAAGGCTTTCGATTCCCAGTATAACCCATACCACACGTACGCGCCGGTGATGGTGGACACCTTCGCGGTGGTGCTAGCCACCGGCTCGTACATTCTTGCACAAGAGTTTCAACCTCGCGAACAGTGGAAAGAGAAAAAGAAAAGAAAATACCTATCTTCATTCGAACTATATGATACAATTGTATTAATATATTAATATAGTAATTAACTGAAACAATACCATGAAACAAAATAAATAAAAATATTTATGATAAAGCTACTGTACTATAAATTTAGTCGATGATATTGCGAAATATAATAGACTAATTTTTTCGAATGTGATAAAAATTTATTTTGCACAAATAAATACACAAGCAACTTTACCTTCACGAGAATATAATAAATATTTATTTAAAAAATTGAATTATCAATATAATTAGATTCATGATTATCACAAACTTAAAAGAATCATGCAGCTCA
Source organism: Atta colombica (assembly GCF_001594045.1). Taxonomy (NCBI): domain Eukaryota; kingdom Metazoa; phylum Arthropoda; class Insecta; order Hymenoptera; family Formicidae; genus Atta; species Atta colombica. The sequence goes on from NW_017259344.1 coordinate 185,804, forward strand.
ACAAGATTGAAAAGTTTTGGTGGTAGCTGTACCACTGTTCAGGCCACCCAAAGCTGGAGAGAAGACTCGAGGTGGGTGCTTACGGAGGGCACGTGGGGGAAGGCGGGAGAGCTCCACGATGTTAATTTTAACTTAATTAAGGCTTAATTGAGAGGAAAACATTATACTCCGCGACCGCGACATTGCCCGGGCCCACCACATCTGCAACGCAAATCCGGATTTGAAATTTCAAAAATTGCGCCCGCCCTGCCTAAGACCGCTCCCTTCCGTTTCCTTCAGTCTCCCCCTTCTATCCCCTGATCTTCTTTCCCGCGTGAGTATAAGATCGCGAATCGTGGTCAATTAGAGAGGGTGGAAGAGGTCAGTAATGTACGAAAGCCATCGAATATTTTAAGAGGACGAGGAAAAGAAGAAAATGCATCTTAACATCAGGGATACACATATAACAAGTACAAAAAGAACTTTTTGTTTTGTTAAAGTGTCTAAAAATTTAATTATATTGAAAGAAGATTTTGCCGAATTATTAAAAAATTTAGCTAGATACAGATCTGAAAATAATTTTTTTGGAGCATTAAAACAATTGTATATATAACAAACTCAAATATGATGAATAATGCTACAAAAAATTTGATATTTTAGCTTGAACATTCTACATAATTATTTTAATAGTCCAAAATTATTTTTAGATCTGTATCTATAGCTAATTTTTTAGGTACTTCTGCAAAATCGTTCTTTCTATGTAAATACAGATCTGAAAATAATTTTGTCAGACTATCAAAATAATTACGTAGAATGTTTAAGCGTTCTTATCTCGTCCAAATAAAATTATTTTCAGATCTGTATCTATATTAGCTTTTAGATATTTCAAAACAATTCTTTTCGTGTATTAAGAAGGAAAACTATCCTTTCTCTAAATTTTCAAAACATGCAAATTATAAATGTTATAAACCGTATGAAAAGGAGAACAATGAGTTTTTATTGTCTTGTTAAAAAAACAGATAAGCTATTTAAATCAGATTAACTTGGAACGAGACGATTAAATATCAGATCATTCTCTCGTTACGTTGACGAAAGAATATTAGATCGATTGAACATCAGATTCGTCTCTGTTTTCTTGGAAAAAGAAATGATACGTTATTACCACACACTATTAGTAAATCATTGTGCGATATTAAATCATCAAATCACACGATGTTATTGAAAGTAATACTAAGAAAGGATCTGATAAAGAGTATTTTATATGGATTCGGTGACACGTAATTTTTGAGAAGTTTTACAGAACTGCTCCAGTGATAATACAAATTATTTTTCGTTGATCTACTTGTTTAATATTGTCTAGAAAAGCACGTATGTTCCATGAATGGATCTCCGTTAGTTTGAAATGTCACTCGACTCCTCTCAAAGTATTCAACAGGCGGGAGACATCGTAACACGCGTTCATTCCCTTGCATTCGAAAAGACGATTATATTCGTAAGATCAATTCATACGGACAAAGAACCTATTCGGCAATCTGATGAATCCATTTAGCATGCTTGAAAAATTGTGACATGTCAGGCTATTTAATGTTAGTAAATTGGGCGATTATTTTTTAAGTTACATTTATGATGTAATTATAAAATATATCAGCAGACTGGCAAAACTGTCAACTGTGTGTTGCAGTCACACTCAGAGAAAAACATAATGCACCTGTAACAACTAATATATACAAGTTTTAGATATTTTAGTCTTAAAATTAATGTATATACAAATATAGTTTTGAATAAAGTATATTTTATAAAATATAAAATTATAAAATATA
>NW_017259344.1:187702-192304 GCF_001594045.1 Atta colombica
ACTACGTCTTTTTCTTCGAATAGAAAGCGTTCAATCATCAAAATTAACTCTTATCTCTTGTTTTCACCAATATAAATTAATTTTAATATCGGTTCAACTTACTCTTCACATTTTTCTAATTTTTAGAAATAGAAAAAGATAAAGAATAAATTGAACCAAGATTAAAGTTAATCTGTATTGAAAATGGGCATTAAAGATGGGCGAAAGTCAATTTTAAAAATCTTGCAGTTTTTTCTTAAATGAAATTTGTTATAATTCATTATTTTTCATAATATTTTTTGTTTCAAAATATGACACTATTTCAATGCTATCATCCTGACTTTCCCATCCTGATATAAAGATTACAGAAGATCCATGTAAGATATCGTACTTTTCTAATCGTAATAACAATCTTTGTCTATGTTTGAAGTAGAAGCAAACGACGTTAAGACATTCATTTGAAACGAAGGGCCGATCTCTCGAGCGATCGTCACTCGTCGGTAGATGGACTTGGCAAGATATTTCAGCGAGTTCATAGAATACGACAGATCTCGGTTATACACTCGAGGCAAATAAACACTTCCAACAAACGTGCGTGACGTCACTTCCGTTTCCTGGTACGGACGCGAAACGCGTATTCGAGCTGCGCGCTATATGCCTTCCTCGCGATGGATAACGTCGTTTCAATCGGTCATCGTGTGTGAAGGAACAAAAAATCTCCGACGAGGAGAGTGCAATAAATATCACTCTTTTATGGTCGAGAGTCGATCGCGCAATTATTTCACTGCTGCAATTTCGAATTAAACGTTGTACCCGAAGTATATTTAACGTTACTTACTCGTTATCGATGTCTACCGCAACGCCTCGTGGTCGTAATGATTTAATTTATATACCGTCATGAGCGTTAACTGTGTCACATCGCGCTATGTATTACGTTTAATCTACGTTAATCTCTTAATTTTATTGCTGTACGCTTTCAAAATTTTAATTGAAATTTGTGCAAGTTCTTACATGGGAAAAACAATTTTGCTGAAAGATCTAAAATTTTGCTGGATACAGGTCTGAAAATAATTTTGGTGAATCATCAAAATAATTTTATTGGAAACTTAAGCTGATTGCTGGAATATCAAATTTTTTATAGCATTGCTCATCATTCCTTAGTTTCTAATATAATTATTTCAATACCTCAATAAAATTATTTTCAGATCTGTGAATGTGTGCGTGTGTGTGTGTGTGTGTGTGTGTAAGGAAAATTTTAAATCTTTCAACAAAATCAATTTTTCCGTGTACGGAAAATCTCTGATATTTATAAAATTTATCCATACACTTCAATTTTATCTAAATATTCATAGCAATCTAAAAACTTAAAATTTTATTTATATTTACTTTTAAAATATTCATTAAATATATTTAATGCGAAATTCAATTATAGTGTACAAACAAAAATTCAAGAAATGATATGCATCTCGCATGTATTTCTCGAAGGAACTCTCGTTTCACAAGATATCCAGCAACGATCCTCGTAACTTATACGTTCAGAGACCACTCAAGGTCGTAGCTAAAAAACCTCCCTGGATATTATACGGGTTAACCAAGATATACAGATATACGTCCGCAGGATATTCAAAAACCGCCTCGCACGCGTGGATCGGCATGACGGATCGGTGGCCTCTCGTGATGAATCGCTCCGTTATAATTCCCGACTTGGACCGATGATGAATTCGCCCCCTCTTTTCATGCCATCGTCCATACTTCTACTTTGGATCAGCACAGCGACCCGCTCCTTCGACTCTAAGATCTTTCATGGATTAACGTAATTTCTGACACGACCAGAAATTGCCTATCACGAATACTTGACGATGAAGAACGATAAAAGACGGCATTTCACGCAGTGGGTTATACGAAATTTTTATGCAATATGCTGGAACACATTAGTGCTACTATATAGAGCGTTCCGTTTCTCAGGAATCATTCATTCCAAGCGAGAAACAGCTACGTGTTTATTGCAATTTTAGAAATGTATCGACAATTAGAATATTGAATTAATAACGGACATAAGAGAAAAATTACAGCGCAAACTAATCAATGTTGATGAAACTGACCATTACGGACATAAAAATTTTTTGTGACCGATTCTATCAAACGTAAGATAATTCTCGCGATCGTTAAGCAGAAACCTATATAAGCAAGGCAACTGCTCATTTTCCTCGTTGTTTTCATAGCCACATGCTTTACGGCCTTGATCTCAGTCTCCCCAACATTCTCTCCGACATTACCGTCGTAATTCGCGATACGACACAATAACTACTGTACGAAAGTATAATCTCATTTCAGAAGTACACAAAGAGAGAAACCAGAACCAGTTTCGATCGACGCGACCGAACGTGCGCGCGCGCGCGTATCGTCGACGGACCTAATCAATTAGTCACTTCGCTTGGCTGCGCGAGTCATTTCGATCGTAATTTGCTTGCTAGCATAATAAACCTCCGCGTACCCCCTTCATCCTCCGTCAATCTCCGGAGCTGTCTCCTCGCCTCGTCTCGCCGCGTCTCGTCCCGCTATATGCCGCAGTTCACCACGACTCTGCCTTCTGCTTACGAAGAGAAACGGCGGTATTTACAAGCGGTCCTGCCAGGCCTGGAATTCGATTTGTTTAAAAATCTATCCGGCACGTAGAAACGACGCCCGCGAGTAACAATCCGAAGAGACGAGAGACGTCACCGCGCGTCTCTTCTTTGTCGATATGTTGGACGTATCGTGTGGTTCTCGCTGGCATTGACGACGATCGACGGACCCCAGACGTGCCACGCGAATGTCATTCCATATCTACTCATCGCGGACGCAGAAATTATATCGCATACCACGACGACATACACAAATAACATGGAGATACATAGTCGAATGGGAATATGATCAGGAATCGTTTCATCATAATAACTAAGAGGAAATAAAATAAAAAAATAAGAAAATATATATTAAAATACGAATACGAGAATAAGAGAATTTAATAAGGATAAAAAAATTAATTGGGAAAAATAATTCAAAAGATAAATAGACATATAAAATAGGAACATGCAAAAAGTATTAATAGAAAAAATATTGCCGATATAATGTTTGTTGAGGAAAGAAAAAACCATTTAATTTTTTCAGTGATTGGTTAAATAATTTTAAACGAAAAAAAATTATGTAGATTTGTCCCTACATGGTTTTTTTGCTTTACTACTACGAAGTCATAGCATGACAATATAATTCATGGTTTCAGTATCTTCAGCAAAAATGCATAAATTGCGAGTGCTACCGCGCGGAACGCGTTTGGAATTACGATACGCGCGAGTCTGACCGGCTCGAAACGAGAGAGAGGGCACGAAAGAAGGATCGGAAAGAGGGGGAGGCAAATTCGTAACGAATTCTTTTGTTTCGAGCACCCCGCAAAACGAGCAACTCGAGAGAAAACGATTCCAGACTGCTACCCGACGGTGGTGAGCCGCGGAGAGCCACGGTGAGCCGCGGAGAGACGAGGAAAGAGAGCAAAGAGGCTGTTCGCGTCTGCGAAACCTTTTCTGCAGCCATGTATGCAGTCTCCGCGAGAGTCGCAAACCTGACACACCTATGCAAGCCGGCCTACGTGCGTGTGAAATCCGCGATGGTGTGCGCACCGAAACGCGCGGGCGCGCGCGCGCGCACGCGGGAATATAAGGTTTTATTTTCGAAATTTATGATTGTCAATAAATTTTAAAAGCGTTCCGTCTGGAGCCCTAAGGGCTGGCAAGGCTGGCCAAACCGAAAGCAGTCGTCGGGAGAGGGTCAGACTCCCTCTTTCTCTTTTTCGCCCTCTCTACCTTTCTTTCTTTCTTTCTCTTCAAGCATCTCGCTTCCTTCTTTCTTCTCCGTTTCTCTTCTTTCCTTCTTTCTTTCTTCCTCATCCACAATTCTTTTCTGTGTCCTCCTCCAGCCACCACGTTCCCTTCTTCAAGCTCTCCACCTATATACGCCATCCCGAGCTCCTATGGGGATTCGGGTTTAGCGGTTAATTGCGTTTGGTGCAACCCGCGTGGATTTTACAACCGCGATTTTCATCCTTTTTTTCTCCCTCCCGGACTTTCGACTGGCCGCCCTTCGACTCCTTTCTTCCTCCTTCTTCGTTTGGCTCCTCTTCCTCCTCTACTTCTCTCACAAAACGGGGCTCCTCTCTACCCTTCACTCCTTTTCTTCTTCTTCCTCCTCCGTGTTCTTTACTCCCGTTTTGCTCCTTTCGCGACGTTTAATTGTTCGCGACTGGTTCTCAAATCAGTTTCTCACCGCGCTGTTTTTCGCCGACTAACTGCCGACTCCGTCAGCAAATCGCGTTTCATTTCGAAATCCTTCCTCTTTAATTGTTCGACGAATAAAGAAGATACTTAATGTAAAAATATTTAATAGCTGCATTAAAATAAATATTATATAATCATATACATGAAAAAATAGTTTTAATAATTTTCCACTTACTGAAAAATTAAATGGTTTTTTTTTTTTTTTGACAAACTTATATGACCTCAATAATTTCATAATAATAATAAATCAGTAATTAATATATATTTCTTTGTTATTTAAACTTTTTTCATATTTATGTTTTATATATATATA
>NW_017259344.1:192404-200351 GCF_001594045.1 Atta colombica
TGTATGTATCTATTTATCTTAATTTTAATCTTTTATCTATTTTCTTAATTATTTCTTTATAAGTTGTCATAATATAACGACAAACATAGAGTATAATATCTATATATCTATTATCTATCTATCTATCTGCATTTAGATATATATTTGGTAAAATTACACATTTAATTTAACTAACTTTCATTGATAGCCGAGAGCTTTAAAGAATTCCTATTGAATAACACAAACATTAAGCCATCTTTGAATCGTAATGAAATATATCAGTATACGTCAACAGCAAAACATTTCTTATTACGGTATTTTTGATAACTCATTGGCACAATATATAATTAATATCCAACTGATGTTTCGTCGCGCCTCTGAGATGTACGTATCGAGTACAATCGCCTCGCGCTCCATTTCTGCCGCCGAGGACTTGCCTGGTAATTTCTTCGTATCCAAAAATCGATATTTCATGGTTAATCACCAGTATTTCGGAGGCGTGGAAAAGAAGTTCGTTATTCATCGCATGTCGCCTCGGGATATGCGAACGAAGAGAGAACTAGGCGGAGGAGGAGGGAATATCGAAATCACCGAAGGCGATTGGCGATCTTTTTTCCGCAAACGTTCACTTCTTGCAAATTTATCATCGGTTTGAGCAGTGATTGGAATAAGAAAATCTGCCATGAAAGAAAAAAAACGAGAAGAGGTGGTATTTTTTGAGACATTCGTGCTGATCACGCGTACGATCAATTGCAATCTTTCCCAAAAGGAGCGAAGACCGAAATGCGCGGACACGCTAATCGATCTTTAAGGCTGGTACGTAGTCGCATATCTGACGATATACATCTTGATCGAAGGCGATGATCAAAGATCGCCGACCTCGTTACGGGACGTTATAAGGACGTACGAAACCGAACCGCACGAATAATTACTCGTAATCAAGCTCAATCTAATACTCCGTAGGATGACTCGCGTCATTTTTTCCTGCGCTCTTTTGTCTTCCTTTGGTGCACTTCTGTGTGTATGTATGGAATTGTCCCTCCCCCTTTCTCTCTCTCTCTCTCTCTCTCTCTCTCTCTCTCTCTCTCTCTCTCTCTCTCATTGTTTCTGTCTCTTCCTTCATCGCTCAACCATACACTCCTATTAATTATAAATCGCGTCTTTCCTTCCCTGGTCCGCGACTCCATTGCATTTTGTTTTTTAATTGTGTCTCGTGCTCGCCAGTGTAATTACTGTTATGCAGAGCTGAACGAACGTCGAGCTTGTAATGATTCATAAGCTTTGTCTTTATTATAATTTATTGTATCGTGAGTTTATCAGGACGTCATCGTAATTCAGCTCATTAAGTCCAAATCAGATTCTAATTCAGATTATTCCAACTATTTACGACGTAATGGTGACAAAGCGCGTTGTAAAAAATATTCTCAGGATAGTCAAGATTTAAATTTGAAAGTTACCTAGGAATAATACGAACGAAGTTTTATTGAAATTTGTAATGTTTCAAAATTGGACTTATTTCCACTTATTATTATGGACCACTTTCAAAATAAACAGATTAATTCGAACGCAATTCTCCAATTTCAGATTTATTTTTCGTTCCCCGAAGAATTTCAGTTTATTCAACCCCGTATAGCTTTCTTGTTTTTCCTCATCTTCGTCTCGTATACGTATATACAAGCGTGTAACCGATCTTTGTAAACTCGAACAAAAGCGACTTTTATCCGGTTATCTTTCAACTTTGACGCGGTCTCCGCAACGTCGTCCTTCGCGCGCTGAGATTCCTTCCTACTCTATCTGTCGCTTCGTTATTCGTCGAGAGATGAGGATGAAGAAGAGGAAGAAGAAGAAGAAGAAGAAGACGAATAGGGAGGAGAAATCAGCCGACGTCTTCCTAACCGATTTTTGTTCCCACAATATTGAAAGCCGTCGAGTCATCGTTTCGAGTTCAGAGAGATGAAAGAACATTATTATTCCAATTTTAAAGGATGCCTCGGACCCCGCAGGCCTCGGACTGCTCGTCGAGTCCGTTCCGATGGATCTCTCGCTTCCATCTTGGCACCCCCTTCGGCCTCCGATCTCCTTCGCCAGCGCATCTCGCTCATCCGTCCGATACTCGTCCACTTAAATTCCAAATACGACGATTGACGGGCTTATCGACATAACTCGTCGCTCTCTGTTATTTCTTTTATCTCTCAAAGCAACGTGTTACCTTATATTTTAATAGGAAGAGTATAGTTTCTTCTAAGTAACATCAAATCAAGTATGCTTACACGAAAGAATTTAACTGAAGCATTTAAAAATTTAGTTAGAGATCTGAAAATAATTTTATTGGACAGACTGGACTATCAAAACAATAATGTAGGATAAACTAGTTGTTAGAATATCAAAACTTTTTTCAAAACAGCATTGCTCATCATGCTTGAGATTTGTATTTATTTTGATTAAAATCAACTATTAAGAATTTATTCTTTGAAAATAAATCTGATACAAGTAAATGTCTATGTGACTTGTTATTATTAATGTATAAATTATATGTTCATAAGCCAAGATATAATTTGCAAACAATTGGAATGTATTTACCAAAGTTAATTGCAAATGTTTCGACTTTGAATTTGAGATTTTTTTTTTTTGAGTGCAGAAGTACGAACTACAATATGTCTACGTGATATATCTTATCATCTTATAAATATATAATTTACTTACAACCGCAAAGAAAGTATCATATAGGCATTTTACTTGTATTATAACTATTCTGATAGTCTAATAAAATTATTTTTTGATTCGTATCTAATTTTTTAGATACTTTAGCAAAAGTTTGGGTTTTCAGTACATTTATATTCAAATAAAATAAATTTTTAAAAGTCAAGAAAGAAAAGAACAGTCGAAAATATTTGTCAATGTACTTCATAAAATAGAACGAACACTCAGAATTTCAATTACACAAGTCATCGCAGAGCTTGTTTTCTCTTGCTTTCTGTTCCTTCTCGTCCTCTTCACCGAGTTTTTCGTTCTCTCCTCCATCTGTATTTTCTCTCTTCCTCTTCTACACCTTCATTCTATAGCTAGCAGTGGTGACCGCTTATTAATTTCTCCTGATGGCTTGCTCTCTTTGTGAGACGTTATGGAATCTTTCCGTTGCGTTTCTCGAATCGTTCGTCGATTCTCAATCCTTCCAATCTCCTTTACCATCCCTTCTTCCTCTCGTTCTTTCTTGCTTTCTCTTTCTTTCTTTCTTCCGCTGCCGGGGGCCACCGACTGGCCCACTCCACCTTCTTCCACGTGTTTCCCCCAACATATGCAAGTGTGCGTGGGCAGCAGACTCGGCGGCACAAATAGGGAGAATACGAGAGAGAATGCAGAAGATGAAGAAAAAGACGAGAGAAGGTTTTTTCTATTCCAGGAACGCTCGTTCGAATATGAATATGCATTGATTGACTCGTAATTGCGAGCTACTTCTGCGCGGTCAGCATTGTTCCAGGTTATTTATCATCTCGGCAAGCATTGTTTAAACGCGATAACGAGGCATTCAGCACGTACCGGCTTTTATTTATTTATCGGCTCTATCCACCATTTTGCCAGAGTCCGCCATGTTTTCGCGGAATAATTAATCTTCGATTATATGTGCGAGAATTACGAGAATACTTTATTTATATGCGAACGAGAGAGTTTGCGACGGTTTCCGTCGCAAAATATAGCGCCGCTTAATATCACGCGCGAGTAAGCGGGCACTTAGGGGAAGAGGCATGGACAGAGACCGGACACGTAAGTGATTCATCACGGTCAGGTGGCTTCGACGAGGTTCGCTTTTTCTAAAGGAGAGAATGCGAAGGGTGATTTCTCATACTCGCGAACGGACGGAATCTCGCCGTGCCCGAAATCCAAGGTTAACTCGCGAATTTATATTAATCACATTATAATGATATTTCGTGCTTGCTGTTGACGTTCAGACATCTTGTATGAGAAATTTCACCAAATAACTTAACAATTCCTCCGCAGAGAGAGAGAGAGATCAGAGAAAATAATAGATAATTAAAATATTCATAAATAATATTCATAACATTCATTCAAAGTAAATAACATTTGTAATTAGAGCACATAAAATATTATCAAATGATATATAAAGTAATATCAGACGACACTTTTACAGCAAAAGAACGAATACACATAGAATAATTTCATAGATTACTTGTTAACTTTCACTCACGTCATCAGATAGGCAGGATGTCTCGCAGGGATTCAAAGAAATGATAGGCAGGGAGAAAGATACCTGTGGAGAAAGAGAGACGAAGGGCTTCAAGCCTTCCCAAAGGCAGATTGCCCGTGTAATCCCCATTAGGCCCCACGAATCGATTCCCGTCCGCGTACGTTCGATATTCAAATAATCGGACAATGGGCCCTGCATCGCTCTCAATTCTACAGCCACAACAAAAGGAACAAATCTAAATAATCATAACTAAGGTAATGCCATAAGAATTACCAAGGAGAGAGATAGAGAGAGATGAAGGAACCATTTGTTTCCAAAGATTCTTAACTAAAACTAATAAGACTAATAAAATAATAAAATGATGATTACAACAAGTTTTGCCTTCGAATCTTTCGATATCATTAATTAATTAATTGCTAATAGTTTCAATTAACAGACTCATTAATACAATTTTGTAATGTACAAACGTGTAATAGCGATGTACACAAAAGATATAAGGGACACGAAGTGAAACTCTACAAAAGCTCGTCATTTGGAATGAAACGAAGAGGGATGCTGAAAGAGTCGAGGAAAGTAACATCTCGTAATCGTGCTCATAGGTGGAGGATTTCAAGCCTCCGGCCCCGAAAGGCCCGGCGTTCCCTCTTCCACCTCGCGCTCTTCTGTATCTCCCGCCCACCTAAAACCCAAAGCTACGTTTGGTTACACGTCAGTTTGAAGAATTCTTCACGAGTCAGAAAAATGAGCATCGTCATGATTTTTGAAAGTAAAAAATGAACGAGTGCCGCGGGTGCAAGTGGGGAAGAAGGAGAGAAAGAGTGAGAGAGAGGCACGATCTCTCGTCTCAGCCGCGGACCCTTTTTCGGTCCCGTTTCCCTCCATTGCCCTTGCTCCACCAATACACGATGCTCCATGCGTACGAGGACAATACGAACTTTGCCATCGTGTGCGCACTCTCGCACTCGTGTGCGTACTCATACGTGTGCTAAATAATGCATATGAGACTTGGGTTTGGTCTCACCAACACATGTGCAATCGCGATCGTGCACTTTGTACGGATATGTAAAACCACACTATGCGAAAGATCATAGGGCCTTGGATTCCGTTCCTACTAATAGCCGCGATGAAAGAAAGATAGAGAGAGAACACGAGAATCGCGCGCAACATCCGATCAAGCATACACCGCCATAAAGCTCCAATGATTACTGGGCCGCGTATTTGATTTGGCCAGCGAAATTTTCTCGACCGAAGAATTTATCTCGAGAGTAATTTATCCGCGTGTATATGCCGATCCCTCGACTGTTCCGACTGTCTCGCAGGAAGATCGAGAGCGAATCGTTGGTAGTCTGAGATCAGCTCGAGGCAACGTATATTTCTAGGATGTGAAGGAAAAGTAATTATCGTACCTGCGGAATGCATTAATAATAAATAATAAATTCAAATTTATTGAGACCTATAGATTTATTCGCTCCTTAATTCTTCGGAGCTGATCAAGCCAAAATCTGTAAAATAATTACTAAATCTAAATCTATAAAATCCATTTAATTTATGTTAATTAAAAGATATTAATTAATTTCAAAAAATCACAATGACAAACTTGTATAAAACAGCGAAAATATTATTAATTCAATAAACAATTAACAGTAACATAACACTAATATTATATAATTTCACGTTCAATAATATAAATGTAATGTAACATATGTATAAAATTACATTATTAAGTATGAAATTATAACATTGAAATATAAATTATTGAGAAATATAAACTTAATATAAAGAAAAAATTAAATTGTTTGAGAGAGTTCAATAGATTCAGCTCCGGAAGATTGAATTACATTATTAGCAACCGCGAAAATTGTTTAAAAATATATTTAATTTAAATATAACTTAATCATTGGCTGAACGCTTTGACTTTTTTTCGTATTATATTAATAATTATGTGAAAAATTCGCGTAATTTGGAAATCAGGAAAACATAAAAAATCATCGATGACATTTAGAATGCAATAATAAGGAACATTTACGTTACAATCGCGTTTCAGATACGGTATGAAGCGGGTGTTCGAAAATATAGAATCTCTAATTTTCAATCTAAATTCTAATAACTCGTCCGCCTACTTTCAGCCCCCTCTTCGTGCCTCAACGCGGCGCGACTCGACTGCTGAAGTTACGGCGGAACATTCCCTCTGTCTTTCGTTCTCCCTCCCTTTCTCTACCTCTTCTTGCAACAATAAGAAGGAATACGCGCACGATCAGAATGTCGTTTAAAGGCCTGCGGTAAAGTCATTACGTTTAAAATAAAGTCAGGACCGTAAGTCGGGGTTCTTCTTGCGCTCGCACACGCGCGACTCCCGCGAAAAATAAAATATCGAGACGCACTCGGCCTGACATTTATAGTTTGTAATACAGGATCGTCTATTATTATTATCTCGTCTACATCCTGCGATTCTCTCTCTAGGCACTTTGCGCCTTGAGCGCGATGCGCTTCTTGCGCCGTTTTTCGCCGTCCGCGCCGATTGATACACGCGAACTTGTATCCATTATCTCGTTATATTATAACGTTTATTCTTGTCATAATTTTCTTCGACAACCGTCGCCGAGTGGTAGACGTCGACAAATTTTTCGCGATGATTATTAAACGTTGCCAATGGAATCTTACTATTAAATTACTATTCAATCGTTTCTTTATTTTATAAGTTCTTAATTTATTACTATATTTATTATTACGTAAATATAATTTATTATGTAAATTTTCTTTGATCACCAATTTTTCACAATGATTATTAATCTGAGAACAGCTGTTTAAAGTGTTTTCTTATTCCAGCAATGAAGAAACGTGAATGAAATAATGAACATTTTAAAATTAATATTATTTTTTTTCCTTTTGGACATATTTTCCTTCCTTCTTAATAATTATTGTTTACAAATCTTTAAATATACAATTTATTGCTATATTATGTACATTTTCTCTGACCATCAAAAGAGATTAATATTAAAACAAAAAGAACTCCAGAATAAATATCAGAATAGTAGTTATTATTTCGCCATACACACTTAGGAGGGAAAGAGTTAAACATCGGATTGCTCCCGCACTCTTTTTTCCTGTCGATCGATTACTCGGCCGTTCGCGAAGATCGTTAGATTCGGAGGGAATAGCGAGAAGCCCAGTACTTCTTATAATGCAGGCATTCGCTTTGGCAGCGTGAAAGATGAAAAGAAAGAAAAAATAAGATGAAGATGGCAGCGGGTCGAGCAGACTGGAGCAAAAGACTTATAAAGACACGCGAGGGAGAGGAAGAAAGGGGATGGGGACTCGCGGTGAAGAATAGGGAGGGAGGTGGAGAAGAGAGAAACCAGCATCGACCGCGCTTATAATATAATATTCATATTTCGAACGAAAGATGTTATCTTTTAAATGAATCGAACGCGCTCCGATTCGAGATATCTCGAACTCGAGAGCTCGACGCATTGTAATGGCTACGAGGCCGAGAGCGCGCGGCTCTCCATATGCCTTAAAACTAATACATCACGCACAACAGAAAGTCCTTCTTTCTTTCTTCCTCCCGTCTCTCTTTCCCGCTATCTCTTCTTCCCAATGCTCCCCTTTTCTCTCTTCCGATCGTTGTTCTTATTACTCGTATCATATCTTCTCGTGTTTCGCGTTCGGTCCGCACTGAAAGTAATTGACTTCATTCGCGAATTGTGGAACATCTCTGGATACCAAAAATATTCATCTATGTATTATACATATATATATATATA